>NC_142948.1:6165839-6270839 GCF_046866305.1 Octopus bimaculoides | reverse complement strand
GTATTTTTACTAGAAATGATTCTGTCCGACTTGTTTCAATTTCTTTTTGTTACTTTTATTAAGTTGGAAAATTCATGAACATCACAACTTCATGTTTTCTTTCCTTCTTTATTCACCCATGTATTTAGTAAATATGTCAACCAATTATTGTCATTCCTAATTAATCGATCGATAGAAAAACAGTTAATGAGAACTTCACGGTTCGGTATTCAGATCTCGCCGCGCGCTGCTGTGTCGGAATAACTTGCTACATGACTGCTATATGTAGGCGATGTTCCAAGTTCAAATCCAGCATGCGGAGACAACTTTGCCATTTTTATTTTTCCGGGTTTAAAATAAAGTACCAAAGTACCAGTTAGGTACTTGAATTCGATTCAAATCATCATCTCCATCCTCCCACACACAATTTGTGGTTCAGTAAATGTTAAAGAAAAAAAAATTATTGTTAGAAATTATTATTATAACGACGGGTGAACTGGCAGAATCGTTATCACGCCGGGCAAGATGCCTAGCGGTATTTCGTCCGTCCTTGCGTCCCGAGTTCAAATTCCACCGAGATCGATATAATCGATTAGTCCCCTCCCCCAAAATTTCACACCTTGTCCCTTTAGTAGGAAGGATTATTGTTATTAAACTGTTTTATGATGCTTTTAGCTTCATTTCTTAACATTTTTGAGTTCAAATTCCGCGAGAGCCGACTTTGCTTTTCATCCTTCCAGACTATGAAAAAAAATATACCAGTTATATACTCGTGTTAAGGGGCGATCTTAATTGACTTTACTACCAAATTCCTGACCCAGTGCGCCAAATAAATTATTAATAAATAAATAAATAATCTTAATTTAATGAATAAATAAATAAAATATTTAAAAACTTAAAGTAAATCCTTATGATGGTAAACCAGCTTTTCCCAGACTGCAGCTATCGGTTACGGATTGCGTTTAATTTTCGGCATTAAACGCTGCCATTTATTTATTATTTAATTCCTTGCTACTTTAAAAGCTCAATTTTTTTTTAATAGCGATAAGTTGGATTGAATATCATTTAATTATCAAGTAAATTGCAACCGACATACAGGCCATCGTTATCTAAATGCAATATATCGGCTTCAAATTTTGGCACAGCACCAGCAATTTTAGGGGCAGGGGTAAGTCGATTACTTTTCCGGGGTTTCTTTTATGACATGGATCTGAAACTGCTTTGATGGTCTGACAGAAAGGCATGAACGTCACCACTTCTACATTAACTGATCTTTGTAAATCTGCCGCCATACATCTCTGTTTAAAAACAGGAAAACGCCCTCCTCTATATGGTGGGACCTTGTTATATGCTAGATGAGTCCTTGGCTTATTGTCACTTCTGTGCCCCAAGTCTGCTTTGGTTGAGTACTGTTGGCACTCCGTCGCTTACGACGTCGAGGGTTCCAGTTGATCCGATCAACGGAACAGCCTGCTCGTGAAATTAACGTGCAAGTAGTTGAGCACTTCACAGACACGTGTACCCTTAACGTAGTTCTCGGGGATATTCAGCGTGACACAGTGTGACAAGGCTGACCCTTTGAATTACAGGCACAACGGAAACAGGAAGTAAGAGTGAGAGAAAGTTGTGGTGGAAGAGTATAGTAGGGTTCGCCACCATCCCCTGCCGGAGCCTCGTGGAGCTTTAGGTGTTTTCGCTCAATAAACACTCACAACGCCCGGTCTGGGAATCGAAACCGCGATCCTATGACCGCGAGTTCGTGCCCTAACCACTGGGCCATTGCGCCTCCACGCAATGGTTGAGTATACCTATGATTAAAGGTCTTCTAGACGTGGTCATTAAGGCGACGAGCTAAGCGAAAGAATTGTTACCGAGTCGGGCAAAGTGCTTTGCAGCATTTCTTCCGGCTCTTTAGGTACCGAGTTCAAATCCCACCGAGGTCAATTTTACCCTTCAACCCTTTCGGGATCGATAAAGTACCAGTCAAGTACTAGGGTCAATGTAATCGATCTATCCCCTCCCTTCAAAAATTGCTGGCTTTGAGCCCTGCAGCGGACTGGCGTCCTGTCCAGGGGAATGCTAAGATCTCGGTCAGTAATACGCATGGAAACCCGGTAAGAGACCTTGTTAGTGACCATTCTGTTTTTATGAGTAAGACACTAGGATATAGGACAGAGATCTGGCTCTTATTTCTAGCTAACTTCGAATAACTGCTTAGAAGCTTACCACTGTGACTCAACGCTTCTGTTTCATATCCCAGTTGCGATCAACTCTCTTCAGTCGCAAAATTTTTCTTCTTAATGAGCAAGAAATGCCTGATAATCACAACTTCACGTTTTTCTTTCGTTCTTCACCCACCGCTGGATTACCAAGATATTTAAAACCGTTTTCATTCCTAAATTAGAGATCAATTTCATGGTGAACTAGAAAACAGTAAGAGGACTGTAGTTGTTAATTCGCGGTTCGCCTGATAAAACGAAAACTATTTCCCAGTGTCGGGAGGGACTCCCACTTCTAAGATTGCTCCCGTAAATTTACCGTGCGGTCTTAGAAGATGAAAGTTTTCGCTTTCATAAACCAAGCGCTAGTTTTAACACTGAGGGGGAAGGTTATCGATGCTAAACTTTTATGTCGTTGAGTCACACACACACAAAAATTCTTGGGCAAGTTTGTGAAAGTGCTTTGTTTTTGATTGATGCAATATTTTTAACACATAAAGCTCGACGGGTTACGATCGTGGCCGTCAGGTACAGATCGATAGGCCACGATCGTGGCCCAGATGTATTTAATTTATGGGCCTTTGTTGGGGGCTCTAATGTCACTCAAGCGTTCCGAGGACTAATAGTTCAACTAATGACTTTTCGGATGATGTAAAACTTGCCACCCCTCGACTTCGTAAGCAACGGAGTGCCAACAACAACGACAATAAAGACGAAGCCTGGAATTTTTAGAGAAGTTTAGCCGATTACATCGATACCTGTGTTCAACAGGTACTTTGTTTTATTGATCCTGAAAGTCGACCTTGGCGAAGTTTGAACTCAGAACGTAAAGGCAGACGAAATACCGCTTCACATTTTGCCCGGCGTGCTAACCAGTCTCCCAGCCCGTCGCCTTCATAATAAGTATCTCGGTGGAATTTGCACTCTGGACGGGATTTTGTCCTGCCAGCTCACCACTTTAATAATACTTCTTTCAACTAATGACACAAGTGTTCGAATGGTACTTATTTTAGCGGCCCCGAAAGGAGGAAAGGCGAAGTCGGCCTCAGCGGACTTTGAACTCGAAATCTAAAGACAGACGAAATACCGTTAAGCATTTTGTCCGGCATGCTAACGATTCTGCTAGTTTTCCACCTTAACAACAACAACAATCTTTTCTACTCAAGGCACAAAGCCCGAAGTTTTCGGGGAGGGGGGGGGCAGTCGATTAGATCAACCCCAGTACGCAACTGGTACCTAATTTATCGACCCCGAAAGGATAGAGGGTAAAGTCGACCTCAGCGGACTTTGAACTCGAAATCTACACACAGACGAAATACCGTTAAGCATTTTGTCCGGCATGCTAACGATTCTGCTAGTTTCCCGCCTTAATAACAACAATAATAATAATAATAATAATAATCCTTATTTCCTATGCTGCTCGTTACATAGTTTCCTTTTGCTGTCTTTGCAAAAGTTAAAAAAATGAAAAATATTTAATTCCTGTATCTTGTCCTATTCTTGGAGAAATGGTTTTCAGATAATTTCCAGGAGTCTTCATTACGCCCATTTTAAAGATTTTGTTTTACTTTTATTTTTTTTAGTGGGGGTGGAGTGTGTGTGTGTGTGGGGGGGGGTGTTCAAGTAGGAGGGAAAGAAAGAAAGACTGAGAAAACGAACAGCAGAAAATGCAACAGCGGCACGTGGCGGTGGGTTGCTTAAGAATAATGCATGCATGTGTGTGTGTGTGTGTGTGTGTGTAAGACGACGGTGACTGGGTTGAAGACATGAAATTTAAAAGTCAGCACAATTTCAAAGAAAAGTTACATTTTATGAGAAAAACCGAAAAAAGAAAATCTTTTTTTTTTTTCAAAATATTTTAGTTTTTATTTATTCATTTATTTACTTATTTATTGCTTATTTTTGGCAAAGTTTTAGGTTCTGACGAAATATATCCTTCGTGTGAACAGAGGGGGTGTGTGTACATGTGTGTCTGTGTGCGTGTTTGTTTCAATTATTTATGAATATGCATATATGTGTGTGAATATTTATGAATATGTGTACACACACACGTATGTGCGTGCGTGCACTTATATGCAAATGTGTGCGTGTACTTGTATGCAAATGTGTGTGTGTACTTGTGTACAAATGTGTGTATTTGTATACAAATGTGTGTGTGTGTACTTGTATACAAATGTGTGCGTGTACTTATATGCAAATATGTATGTGTGCGTATGTGTGTGACATGTGAAAGAATATTATACTGAGTATATGCACCAAGGTATACATAAACAAATGTTTACATAAATGTTGTTATATGATTCGTGGGTGTTTATTATTTTTAAGGTTTAACCCCAAATGCAAAAAACAATCCGGAAAAATATTAGACGTTTCCCGGACTTTTGACATATTTCCTAGCCACAAAGACTGTTTGCATTACATAACCAAGATTTGGTCCTTAAAAAAGTGTGTGTGTGTGTGTGTGTGTGTGTTTAACCTAAATTACTTCTGCAGCCCGAAAAGTAAGAGATGGGTAACGAACGATGTTAATAGTATAGGTTTAAAGTTGGAAGATTTTTTTTTTCTTTAATCTATTTATTTAGCTTTCATTGAATATTTTGTTTGGGTTTCGTTAGGGTGTGATAGAAGGATTGGTTGTCTGGTGAAGAGAAAAAAAAATCCTTCAGTGAGAAAATCTTTGATTCCCATGTGGACGAAGAAAGGAGGAGGAGGAAGAGGGCAAAATGGGAGACGAGGAACCGTGTAACGATTTTGAATTTAGTGTAAATTACTCGTGGGTGGTTCTTTTAGAAAGAGGGAGCTTGAATTACTCCACATAGCTGTTGTTTTTGCTGTATGTGATGTTGTAGGAAGAAGGCGGTGTACAGTGTCTATTTTTTACACAAGTGTCGCTGGTGTTGTCACCACAGGAATTTTTCCTGGCTTATTGTTTGGTCCCAGCCAGGGGGGAATTCAAAACAATAGTCTAATTGTTTAGTCTCGGGTCAACCAGGGCTTCAAAGAGAAATTTGGCAAAGCAGAACAAAACTATTTTCGGGCCGCCGGATGAAGAAGCAAAGTGGCTCTCAAAATTCGAAGATGTTGAGCACATTTTGTTTTCTTCAGTTCTTTTATGGAAGAAACCCAACAGATAGTTGACTCTCTGAGCTATGAACCGCTGTTCCAGTTGAACCCTACTCTCATAGGCCCTGCGGTTAGTTCTCATTAAAGGAGTCCTTCAATCAGACTTTCAAGCTGTAAGCATCCCGCGTTATCTATTTATATATATATTTTTTTTCAGTTCATTAGAAGTTGGACTTTTATCGAATGTCGTGTATCTTTGCTTTAAAACTTCTGTGCTTGTGTGGTTCGAAAGTGATTTGGTTTCCACATAGAGGCTCCCTTCATGACACATCTGTTATTGTTACTTAATCCTAAGGAACTTTGACTGAGTAGTAATTCCAGTAGTAGCCATCCTGCACTTTTAAGGTTATCTGTATGCATATATATAAGACGGTAGGGTGTAGTTAAAGGGAGATTTGATTGCTAATTCTAGCTGGTCGAGCGACGATGCAAAGGCTCCTCTTGTGGATTTATTTTGTATTTTATAATCTTTTGTACTGGAGGAAGGGCTGTGCTCGTGACTTTCACAGGCCCTCCCGGTGAGATTGATGCTGTTTATGTTCCGCTTGAACTGTGGAAAATCAATGATTGCAGGAAGAAGTTATGAAGGGAGGGTATTAAATCAACTCCAGTATTTGACTCACTTTTGTTTATTTCACTGTACAGCGGAAACAAGTCTGGTGATAGCACACACCTCTGTTGTACTTCTTTCTTGGACCAACCTCCGCGAACCAGTGATGGCGACTGGAGTACTAAAAAGAAAAAAAACAGAATAAGACAAGATGGTCAGTGAAACATTGAATAATGTTTCTCTCTGAGAGTCTTTTTTTTTTTTTACTTTTTCTAAGAGTTGTCATTAAAAATACATACTTTAACAAATTAGAAATATTAAGTTCATGAACAACGTTCAGTGAAATTGGAGATGATGGGGACAGAAATAACTTAATTCGGTTTCTTAAACGAGATTTCATATTAGTCATTGCATAGACTACAAATAGCTTTCTTCTACCTCGTGCTTGGCCTACAAACATAGGTGATTATAGTTCTCTACTCCTTCTAGTCCCCACACAGCAAATTACTGGGTCAGTCTTTCTGTAGCCAGATGGTAAAGCCATCGAGTATCTTCTGTCTCCCTTTCTCCCCCCCCCTCTCTCCCTGCTTCTTCCTTTAAGTTTTCCAGTCGCCATTAAGTGTTGCTGGCTTTGTATTCTCATGATATCCAACAAAGTTTGCTTGATGCCCCGTTTATGTTGTTTTCTGCTGGTTACTACTAGTCTAAAGCCTTCGTGTTTGGTTATCCCTACTGTATAGACTATCTGTTTTCCTACGTTCATCTGAGGAACCACATTTGTGCAGCATTGATAATCTTTTTCTACTTGTTGGTTGATGTTCCACATCACACACCAATATGTAGAAATGAATTTTATGTATCCCTTCAGGACTCTTTCCCTCGTTTTTATAGGTAGCCATTTATTTGACGATCTATGTTTGCTTTCACACAAAGCAACTACGGCCTGTCCGATCTTTGATTTAATTTATTTGTTTTCCCCCATCTGATGTAATAATGGTTCCCAAATATTTAAAATTATCGACTTGTTTCAAGGTTGTTCCATTCATTCTTATGTCACAAATTGGTGGGTTCTTTGTTCTTTTTGCTTTGTTTTTTTTTTTTTGTCATTGTCTCTTTATATTAAGACCTAAACCAATCTTTTCACGATCATCATTAATGATATTGATTAATGTTTGTAGATATCTTTCTGTTGTTTCTATGAGGCCTGTGTCGTCTGCATAACATGTTAATGGATTGTCCTTCTTGCTAAATGTTCATTAGATAGCGGAATTATTTCACCGTACTATGAAAACGGATCTGGTGATAACACTCGACCCTGTTATACACCCCTCTTGAACTTCCAAGCATGTTCCTACTATGTTCTAATAAGCAGACGATGTTAATAATTACTAAAGCCGCCGCTATTTCTATTGCTGTTTCAGCCCAAGGTTAGCCTTGACCAAGCTGATTTGTGGTAAAAAGCAATCAAATCATAACACTTCTAGTTTCCTTTTCGCAAGGATTCTGTTCTCTCGACTACATTATCCAAACTTGGATTTGGCAATTTTTAGAATATCATTGTCACTATGTTAGGGTTCATGTTTTCCCCTTCTCCATTAACTCTCATATATCCCAAAATGGACAAATTAGTTTAATACATACTTTTTTTGAAAACGGATGTGATTCAGTCAGGGCTGAAATGTGAATAAGCAACAACATAGTATAAATTTCTTGAGAATATGTATTCTGTTAATTCCGTTGGTCAATAAATTGATTTCTTTTCATGGAAAGGCACAATGCCAAATATTGTACTAAACCGGGTTGAATGGATTTCTCGCTACATTTTATTGATGTCAGTGGAATGGTAAGCAGGTCCTAAATTGGCGGGGTTTCAATACAGAAAGTAATGGAGTTGAAACTAATTACTATTCAGTGCGTTTCGTGAAAAAAGTATTACGAATATTAATATGGGAACAGCTGCGCGGTTAAGACGTTTTACTTTGCTACAACATATTTTAGGATTCGATCCCACTGCACTTTGAGCAGGTGCCTTCTATTATTGCCTTGAGTGGACCAAAGCCTTGTAATTTAAATTTGGTCGACAGAAACTCTGGAGAAGCCCCTTGGAGCAAAGAATTGTTCCTGTTCTTCTAGATTTAATTAGTCTGTTTAATACTGTCATTGGGGTTCACTCCTATATACCTCCAGAGGGATCTACACAGACTTGGCCACCAGTGTTTGCATTCGGACCAGGTCTCCGGTCTGAATGTAAACTCTTCCTTTCTTCTTGCCAGTCATAGAATTCCTAAAACTGGTCAACACACATGAACATACCCTGTGGGTATATATATATATATATATATATATATATATATATATATATACTTTTCTTCCTCTGCTCACTAAGCAAATTTATATTTATTCAGAAGTGCAATCTGCATGTAAATAATAAAGTTAGGGTTAACATAGAGGGGGCATCAAGGGACTAACTAAAAATAATTGTAAGATGAAGAAAAAAGACTAATATTATCTAATTTGGCCAAAAGGGGAAACAACTCCAGACAAGTTTTGGTTTCACTGACCTCGTCAGCGACGCATCGTTTTCACTGTAATGATGAAGTAACTTCACTGAAGTAACGATGAATCACTAAGTAAATGTAAATTAATGCTAACACTGATTAGTGAAGGCAAATTGAATTGTTTAATAGAATCTTTTTAGTAATAATTTTATCGATCAATAAAAATTTTTAAAAGCACAAATAAAACTATCAGGTGAATTCAGGTGACCTGTTTTAAAGCTAACATCCTGAGCAGTAACACGGTTGATGTTCCTGAGATATTTACTTTGGGCATCATGCTATGTTGTCACACCAGCACATATGCACATTACCCTGAGTATGCATATATCTCTTTCTATATAAGCATCTAACAAGTCACGTAATTGATTATACTTCTCTGAGGAGGTCAAATATGTCTGAAACCTGTCCGGGGATATCCCCACCGTCTAATTGGAGGATAACTGAATTGGGACTTTGGTGCAACAAACCATTCTACCCCAGCATATTACATCAAATTGTCACCCTTTCCATTTCTTTGGCTGATTTCATCGTTGTTCAACAATGTCTACCTCTCCTCTTAATTAGTATACTCTTGATTAATTAAATTTTCAAGCTTACCGTGTAACGTATGTTCGTACTTACTTTACTAGTTATTTGCTGCATATTGTTACTTCAATTTCCGGTAACTCTCGACCCAGAAATAATAAATGTGTGTGTGCTTATGTGCGTATATCTATATATATATATATATATATATATATATATATATATATATATATTGTCTATGTGTGCAGATGTCTGTAAACATGCGTGTGTATATATATATATATATATATACATACATACACACAGATATACATTGTGAATATGTATATATACATATAGTGTGTGTGTGCGCGCGCGCGTTTATGTACACACCCCTCTCAATGAAACCCGTCACTCCCACGCTTCTGATAATATTTTCTGAACTGAACTTACTCCAGTACATATGATTATATTTATAATTTATTATCACAAGTTGTATTACGAGACCTGATCATATTTCGACTTTTTCTCCTGACTCGCAGTTTTCAGTTGTTACAAAGCGGTTCCAGTCGCTCCTTTATATTTCATAGCACGTGGCACTCCTTCACATTTACTCTTTACTCTTTTACTTGTTTCAGTCATTTGACTGTGGTCATGCTGGGGCACCGCCTTTAGTCAAGCAAATCATTGCCTAAGGTGCCGTAGAGCGAGACTGAACCCAAAACCATATGGCTGCAAAGCGAGCTTCCTAACCACACAGTTATGTTTGATGTTGTTTATATAATTTCTCACACAGACATAAGGCCCAAAATTAGAGGCGACGTGGGGGAGGACATTCTATTGGATCGTCGTCATTTTTATGCCATTTATCGATTTCGGAAGGATGAAGAGCAAAGTCGAGACTGACGGGATTTGAAATCGGAATGTTAAGTACCGGAATAAATACAAAGTATTTCGTTCGACTCTTAGAGAATCTCTGAACCCACCAGTTTTTCATTTTCCATTTCGTATAGGATTCAGTGTTTTCTGGGAGAAATTTTACAAGGAAATAGATTTCTTTCGGGTTCTGGTTGAGTGTGGGAGTCATCTTTTCTCAAGCTTCAAGGGGACTGAGTTTTTGATATTCATGGCTACCACTTTGCAAAACCAGACCGATTTACCGGTCGATATAATCAACTAACACTTCACCCAAAATTTCAGACCGTGTGCCTATGTTGTAGGCAATTGATATCCTGATGCTAACAAGACGCCATAGAATTCAGTTTCAAGATGTCTGCATGCCTATCACTTCAACGTTTCATCGTTCATTGCCTCATTATTCTCCCCTTTCAAAGATCTAGAATCGATCAATAAGCCCAGTTTGTGACGTTTTATTATCATTAAAAAAAGTGTGATAAAACGAGTTTTATTCCTATATTTTATTAATTTTCAAAGTGCTATTGTTCATGTTTGACTAAAATGGCGCTCGCGTCGTCCTCGTCGCCGTCTTCACGTTAAAACAAAACAAAACAAATACGACGCTAATATATTTCTGTAACACAGAAGGCATGCTAATTCAATTGTTTAAATCAAGGACATTCACCCAAAAACACCATAAGCAAACATGATTCATGACAATATTACAAGAGAACGGCATTTATTAACGTCACGTTCTCTACTCGATGCAGTCTCTTCAATTTTTCTTAAAATATAAAACTGAATCTTTGAAGAAGCAATTCAAAAGCATCTCGTCTCTGGTTTGAGGGGTGGGGAAATTTCCTTCTTTTTTATTTGTTATTCTTCATTTCTTCTGAGTATTATTTTCTTGTAAGGCAATCTTAGATTGTCAGACGAAAATGTCTTGCGCTATTTGCTGAAGCTCTTTACATTCTGATTTCAATTCCTACCTAGGTCATCAGCTTTGCTTTTGACTATTATTTCCAGCACATTGCGCGACCACCTAGAAACTCCCTTCTTTTGTTCAGTCAAAGAGGTATTTTCTGCAATATCAAGACAATGTCCTTCAGCCATTAGCTATATCATAAAATGGCAGGGTGCGATGTGTAGGAGATGTGACTGTCATTCCCAGCACGTTGAGCAACCACGTAAAAACTCCCCTCTCTTGTTCAGTTAAAAAAGATCTCCACAAAACCAACAAGACAATTTCATTCAGTCACCTACCACACCCAAAATCTGCTGTCTTAACTCTCCAGACAAAACCGATACCGGTTTCCTACGGAGTAGACAAATAAAGAAGTTGCACAACGAAGTATCTATGACAACGGGGTATGTGAAATTCGAATCTAATTCTGCGACATATGGGCCCAGGAACCCCACCTCTTTACTGGATTAAGGCTCGGTGATGCTATACTGCAAAAACATATATACATAGTCTTTCTGTTTCGAAATATTATAAATTCCCCAATATAATAATGGTTTCAAACTTTGGTACAATGCCAGCGATTTCATGGGAGGTGGGTAAGTCGATTACATTCGACTGGTACCACAATCTTATGATCGTGAGTCCAACACCCTAACCATTAAGCCATGCGCTTCCACTAGCTATGCACCTCCACCAGTGGAGAGGTTATGAGAGCTCATGCTCACGAACACTCACAGGCAGTGAAGGTTTATACGCTCATAGCTGTCCTTCTTCGTGTCTGGCTGCCTTTCAAGGCTGCCGAACCCCAGACCACCGCACTAGTTACATTAACAGTGTGGCTCAGGCAAAAGCGAAGAAGTGCTTCAATCTCTATGATCGTACAGCATGCCAGACGTTAACCTTACCGTTTCTAAATCCCCGCATTTTAGGATGATTCACATCTTTAAATTACGTTACACACTCTCTCTTTGTCTCTCTCTCTCTCTCTCTCTCTCTCTCTTTCTCTCTCTCTCTCTCTCTTTATCTGTCTCCCCTCTATCTCTCCCCCTCGTTATCTCTCTTTCTTTTTATATCTCCAAATTTAAAATAAAATTAAATGACACGTGGTATGTTTTTAAAGTTAGGCGTGCCTTTGTTTTTAAAAAAGCTCTATTTCCTCGTAGAATAGCCGCATAATACTGAGTGTGTGTGTAAGTTCATCTTGGAAACTTAACTAGGGATCGGCTACTTGACTCCATTTACAATTTTGATTCCAATATTTTGGGGCGAATATAGTATTTTAAGTTGACAAATTAAAAATAGGAAAAAGGAAGAGAATAAAAAGCACCACCCATTTCAATTAGACTTGCGTTATCAACTTACATCTAAATTGGGAACTATTCACGTGTGTGTGTGTGTGTGTGTGTGTGTGTGTGTGTGTGTGTGTGTGTGTGTGTAAATGCGTTCAATAATTAAGAATATCAAAATTTTTGTCAACGTTAAATTTATTGTTGGTGCGTGGGCTAAAATCCAGCCAGTACATCACTGGTTTTTATTTCATCCCCACCCAGCCCTCGAAGAAGGACGAATTCTAAAGTCAACCCTGGCAGGATTTGAACAGATTTGCTATCACTCAGAACGTGAAGAGATCTAATTAATAATATCAGAGTTTAGCAATTCTTCTGTTGTCTGTCCATCGCCTTCCTTAATGATAAATCCTTTCCACTATAAGCAACAAGTCCTGAAATTTCAAGGGAGGGGAGACGTTAGTAGATTATATCGACCCCAATTCTCAACTGGTATCTTTTTTCAACGATCCCCGAAGGATGAAAGGTAAAGTTATCCTCAGCAGAATTTGAATTCTGAACCGGAAGAAATACTGCTAAGTCCAGGGGTTGGACAAAATAATGGAAACGCCTTAAAATTTCAAACAAATTTATTTTTATATGGAGTAGGACCGCCTTTGGCAGTAGTTACAGCATGAATTCAACAAGGTATGGACTCGTACGAAGTTTGAGTTGTTTCCAAAAGAATTTTTGTCCATTCTTCAGCTAAAGCAGTCCCCAGTTCTTGTAGTGATGATGGTGGAAGATATCGACTCTTTACTTGTTTTTCTAAAATGCACCATAAATGTTCAATAATACTGAGATCTGGGGACTGAGGTGGCCAGATAAAATGTTCGACTTCACTAGAATATTCCGCGTGCCATTCAGTAACAACTTTAGCTGGGTGAATGGGTGCATTATCATCCTGAAAGACTGGATTTCCCTCCAGTAACAGTTCCGTAACTAGGATGAATTTGATCAGATAAAATGCTTAAAAAGCTTTGACTATTAATTCTGCCATGAAGGAAAACGATTGGGCCGGCGGTTTTCCAAGATATAGTCCCCCAGATCATCACAGATCCTCCATGTTAGAAGAAGGCAGTCTGGGTCAAATGTTTTTGGGGCTGTCTCCACACGTATACTCGTCTGGTGATCGAAAATAAGGTAAAGGATGACTCGTCCGAGAAAATAACATTCTTCCACTTCTCTAGGGACCAAATGTGTAGATTTTTACTCCACTCTAGACACTTTGCAACGTTTGTGTTTGAAAGCAGTGGTTTTCTGATTGCAGCCCTCCCGTCAAAACCAGCTTTGTGCAGCTCCTGACGAATAGCTTTTGTGAAAACTGGGTTCTCGAGGTGGTCATTACGATCTGCAGTAATTTTGGGAGCTGTACTTTTATGATCCTTTCTAACAATTCGCGTAAGAGTCCGACGGTCCCTATCTGAAAGTTTTGGTTTTCTTCCGGAGTTTTGTCTCGACGAGGTTTTTCCCTCTTTCTCAGAGGCTGTCATTACTTTCGAGGCGAATATTGCACACGTAAAATGGATGGAGAGCGTGAACTTAATCGAACTCCGGTCATCTGATGGATGGGGAACGCAATCGAAGAAACTACCACGAGATTTAAACTCGAGACGTGTGAGGCTATCACGAATACTTCGAGTAACAGCCTCTCACGTGACCTTTTTGGATTATTTCACTCTGTGCGTGTGTGTATGTGTGTGTACGTACGTATATACACCGTAGTAAGATGATATGGTCGTAGCACACCTCATGCGCTACCTTGTGCTCTTTGGCTGATTAAAGGGCCGCATGTTTCGCTCATAAGGCCACACCTAACTTTTAATTCGTTTACACACACTACATACTTTGAGTCCCTGTGAGGTGTCATGTGCTTGTTATGGTTGCTATAAACAGTTACCAACATAGTTAATAGCTGACAGTAGCAATAAAACATTAGAGATCAGTGAATGTGTAGAGAGCAAGTAGATGAGACGGGAAGTAAATTTGATGCTTTAATTCCAGTTCTTATCTGGCTCGTCAGCAGGCGTTAAGTGTGACTCAACTTTAAGATAGCATAAGTAAAATAAACAAATAAATAAATGAATAAATAGATAATGAGATAGAGAGGAAGTCAATGGAAGCGAAACTTGGACTATATAAAATAGCCAGCAAAGGTGCAAACAAAAAAAAAGGATCATAGAGAATCATGCATGTGGATAAGAATACTGATAACGTAAAGTAGACTGAGGAAAAAAGACGGGCATCCAAGGGACATACGATCTCTCTCTCTCTCTCTCTCTCTCTCTCTCTCTCTCTCTCTCTCTCTCTCTCTTTCTCTCTTTCTCTCTCTCTCTCTCTCTCTCTCTCTCTCTCTCTCTCTCTCTCTCTCTCTCTCCCTCTCTCTCTCCACTCCACATACACAAAGATGAGGTTGGATGACATAACATTAGTGAAGAAAGATGAAAAATATAAAGCAAGAAATGGGAGTGGAGTACAAGAAAGGAAGGGAGGATAAAAGAGATCACAGTACAGTAAAGTTGGTAACTCAGTAAACGAAAGGGAACTGTGAACGAACGTGTACATACGTATCTAATACTTGTGAGTTAAGAATCTCGGGGGAATAAATTAGGTTGAAGATTAAGGATCCGAAAAATGGAAATATCATATTTCCGCCCAAATCCTAGTTGTTATATGTTATGTTATTTCATTTTCTATTTTCATTCTGTTTTATGATTTGATTGAGCAGCCGACATCTTTCCCAGCAACAGTCGACAACATTGGGGAAGGAAATATTTGTCTGTAGACATCACTGGAAAGAATAAAGAACAATGATTTATTCAATCTTTTAAATGGTTTTAAATAGTTTCCTTTTAACATTTCTAGAATTATCTAATATTCAACACAATTGCAGGATGTTAAATAGTTTGTTTACGCGCGCGCACATAATATAAACAAATTCAGGGACAGCATAGCCTAATGGTTAAGAAGTTTATTTCGTTGCCATGAGGTCTAGGGTTCGATCCCAATGCAGTGGCACTTTGAACTAGTTCTTTTATTATGGTTTAGCTAGGTTTTGGTCATTATTGGCCCAGACTATGTCAAACTTAATAGCACCACTCGGCACAGTCTTTCAAGTCAGGTTTAGGACATTGTAATGCACTTTAATAGGGAGTTGTTTGCCGAGATGTACCCAAATGTCGGTGGTTTGTGTGGTATTTCGAGGAGGAATTTGTCCAGGTATCATCTGAATGTTATGTGGTTTTTTTCTTCTTTTAGTATCTTTCGGAATAATGTTTGAATAAAGCAGGGTCGGTTGAGGTAGACATGCTGTCTCGCATGGTTTCAAAGTACAGTCAAACCTCGACTTACGTCGTTTCGAGTTACGTCTTTTTTTTTACATTACGTCATTATTTTTTTTTTTTCCTTTAAAAAATCTCAACCTCAGTTAATTTATTCGACTTTATGGCGGTCTCTGCGAACATATTTACCAACTATTGAAAAGGTTGCAAGACGCAACGAAAATTTTAGAAAAATAAAGAAGGAAATGAGTGGAAATTTTACCGGTGCGTGTGTTCATTTATAAGGCACTAAAAGAGAATGATTCTCCTCAGACTCAACAGAATAAACGTTAATAAATATTCCTTCTAATGCTTTTTCGTGTTACGTCGTTTTTCGAGTTAGGTCGGTAATGCCATGTGACTTAAGTCGAGGTATAGTTGTGTTTATCAGGACCCGATCATTAAAAGAATGTGTTTTGTTTATTGCATTCTTTTATTTGTTTGTTTATTTATTTTTCATTTCTGCATATTGTAGCATTAATTAATTATTTATTTTATTTTTTTACCTTTTCCGTGTTTTTTTTTTTAAATATTTTCTTTCACTGTTTTTACTTTCACATTTTCTGTGTAGTGGTGGTGGTGGTGGGGGGGGGGTCATTGTTAATTAATTAGAATTAAGTGGGGTAAATGAATGTACGAACGTGTTATTTACTTAATAAACATTCGCCAAATTTTCTTGTAGTCGCCCATTCTGTTATAACTAAAACAATCATCTCATTAAATAATTATTTCTTAGAATTACCATTCCAAATGTTTTCAATTTTTCTGTCTGGAGGGGGGGATTATTTCTAAGAACGTTTCAGTATATATTTTGATAAAAATTACATGGAAACGCCCAATGGGAATTTAAATGACTGCTCTAGGGCCTGACGTGTGGCAGTTCGACGGACCTGACGCGTGGCGGTTCGGCAACCCTCACCTCTCGACGGTATTACTTCCATACATCTATATACATCACCTAAAAAGCAAAAATGGTTCACCGTCGAAGCCGATGGTGAATAATCAGTTGTTCACTCGATTGGGCTATCAGCTAATTAAATTTTAGTGCAAGTGGCTGGGTAAACCACAGACACGCGTAACATAATCTTCACACAGAATCAATGCGATGGTGTCTGGTGTGACAAGGCTAGACCTTTCATGTTATAGGTTCAATCCACCGACGAGCTTCAGCATAGTTTCCGTCTACACATTTTCACTTACAAGACTTGGGTAGATCTGAGGTTATGGTAAAAAGCATTTGCCCGAGTTTTATGAGATCGAACCTGGAAGCTCTGCATTTCCAAGTAAACGCTTTAACCACTCAGCTAATGCTACATCCATTAATGTAGTTAACAACCTGCATAGACATTAATGAAACCCCACTCCTGTAACCCTGTTAAGTTGTCGGAACACTCCTGAAGAACCGGTGTTCGTAGAATTGTTGAAAGGACGAATATATTAGTGATGCCTCATTCCCCTCTCTGGACCCTTAGAGGGAGTCTAACCCCCAGGAGTTGCACTCCAAGTTGAAGTGTTATTGTTGCACCATTGTTGGTGTCACAGACTGACTAGTTGTTCCTGAACACACAGTGTGTGTGTGTGAACACACACACACTCTCTTTTTCTCTCGTTAGATGAAAAGTTCTTAAATGTAAATAAAGTAAATATTTCTACTTTTATTTCGTTTCCTTAGAAAAATTAAGGACTTGCTATTCCTGTATATAAATAAAGAAACAGTTCCTTCATTTGTTCTAATTTTATTATTATTACCAATGTACTATTCAGTACATTACGAAAGATGAAGTGTGTGTGTGTGTGTGTGTGTGCGCGCGTGTGCGTGTGTGTAATGAGTTGACTGGGAGTTTAGTTTTAGCTTTTTAACTTGTCTTTACTAGTTAAACCGCCCTTTTAAGGAAAACGTGAAGTCCTAATCAAAGAGGATTAACAAATTTGACTCTAGTATGACTATAAAATGTCTCCATTAGTTTACAGTAAACTCACCACGTGAAATACACATACACACACACACACACTCACTCAGAAACAGGCGTGTACTGTACAAAAATAAAATAATAAAACACAAAAAGCTTAGTTTCCAATTGACCAAATACAAATACTATTACAGCCTAACAATATTTATTTAATAGACCAACTTAAAAGAAACTTTAATTCGTAGACGGATCTTATTCATGATTGCAATTAGAACATCTGTTGAAAATTCTGATCGAGCAGACTTACGACCAGCAACTTGAGTAAGGATCGTCTACTGCTCCCCCCCCCCACTCACACGCACCAATGATGTCATCGTTTAATATCCGTATTCTACGCTGGCATGGTTTTGGCGGTTCGACTAGCCTGGGTCTGCCTTGGTTAAGTTTCTATAGTTGGATGCCTTTCCTAATACCGACCGCTTTACAATGTGTATTGGGTGCTATTTTTTTGATTTTGTGGCACCAGTACTAGTGAAGTAATCAGGTTATCTCGCAGGACAAGGCCCCTGACGGAGTTGGCCGGGGGCAGTATTGGGGTAGGTAGCTTGGTGCCAGATATTGAGAGGCTAAAGTATGAAAGGGTGGGGGAAAGAACAAGTCTACATGGCTACCCCAGCAAAAAAGGGAGACAGGATGGTGGAGATGAGGTATCAACGTGTAACATTTGTTTTTTTTTTTAAATACGGGAGGACATGCGTTGCGGGAGTGAGATTTGGTTGCTATTTTCAGCAGGTCAAGCCACCACACAGACTAGGGATGATAGAATTGCTTGATAAGTAGAACAACGGATTGCTTATGCTCTAGAGACGCAACATGCTTTTAAAATTATATTTATAATTAAGCAAATATACTGTTACATAGTTTTACTCATTAAACAGCTATAACAGCAAAATTTTTAATATATTTGAAAATCGTCAACTAGGCGCAGGTGTGGTTGTGTAGTGAGAAGTTTGTTTCTCAAATATATAGTTCTGGGTTCAACCTCACAGCGTGGCACCTTGAGCAAGTGTCTTCTATAGCCTTGAGCTGACCAAAGTCTTTTGAATGGATTTGGTAGACAGAAACTGAAAAGAAGCCTGTTGTATACATATATGTGTGTGTGTCTGTGTGTTGTCTCCACCCCTTGCCATCATTGCTTGACAACCGGCGTTTGTGTGTTTCTGTTCCCGTAATTTAGCGGTTCGGCAAAAGAAAACGATAGAATAAGAACCAGGCTTTAAAAAAATAAGTACTGGAGTCAGTTCATTCAGCCAAAGCTTCTTCAAGGTGGGGCCCCAGCATGGCCACAGTCTAATGATTGAAACAAGTGAAAGGTGAAAGATATTACAAATATGAAGTCATTAAAAGGCTTCAAACGAACAGATTCATTCAGATTTGGTGAATTTTTTGTAGTTGAAACGGTATGAAAACTGTTTTAGGTGAAATAATACTCAGACATAGTTCGGGAGACGCAGCAGAGTGGCTTGCAGGAATGCATTTTGGCCATCGCTCTCATATACTCTCCCTCTCTATCTCTTCATCTCTCTCTCCATCTCTCTCTATCTCTCCATCCATCTCTCCATCCATCTCTCTCTATATCTCTCTGTCTTTCTATCTCTCTTCATCTCTATCTCTCTCTATCTCTCTCTATCTCTCTCTATCTCTCTCCATCTCTCTCTATCTCTCCATTTCTCTCCGTCTCTCTCTCTCTCTCTCTCTCATCTCCCATCTCCCATCTCCCATCGATTTGAATTATAGTGAATATTTGACACTGGCAGGACACCAATGCTGTTGTGCGGACATTTTCATAAAATAAGAATTTTAATTTTGCTCAGGTTATCAAACAGACGGTTAATCTTCTTATTAAGTTTTAATTCATTTAAAAGAATTAAATGGCTTATTTTCCTTTTTGTGTTAGGTCTTTGTTCAGTGATTAGTTGTTTCTTGTTTGTTTGTTTTCTTGGGGCTTTTTTCTTTCTTTCTTTTTTTGGCTTTTTTTTTTGAAGAATTTAATTTTCTTTTAAAACTTTTGATTGCTACTTTATTATTGATTTTAAGATGGGAGACACCAGCTTGAATGGTTACAAACTGGTATATAGAATATACTAGAAGAGTATCTTTACTTTTGTAATGTTAATACTGGGTTGTCGAGAGGGACTGTATCGAATAAAGAACACACCCCAAGACAACCTTATTGCCTCTTCTTTCTCATTGCCTTTTTATCTCGCTCGCAGATACCCCCTCCCTCCTTCCTCTTCATAATAACCTGTTGCTAATCCAAGTATCCTCTCTTTCTCTTACATATATATAAATAAACCAAGAGAGATGGAGATAAAATTAATAAAAAATTATTAATACATTGACAAGACCTACAATTGTTTCAATTCATCGCTTATCGTATAAAATCAATCAAATTTGATTTAATTAAATCAGTTTGGTTAATTATTATAACCCAGAATATCATCAGGGAAGAACGTACAAAGAAACTTAAATTAACCAAATTGATTGATTTTATACTATAAGCGATGAATTGAAACAATTGTAGGTCTTGTCGATGTATTAGTAATTTTTTATTAATCTTATCTCCATCTTCTCTCTTGGTTTTTATAATGATATATCTGTGTGTGCCTACATTATAAGGTATTCAACCAGTCTAATCTTGGATATTTCTATCCCTCTGAAGTTTATATATTCTCATTTGTGTGTATCTATATATACATACACACATAAATCACGCGCACAAACAAACCCTTGTGGTTGACTATGCATGAGTTTGTATTGTCTATAACACTAAAACTTCTTTGTCTTTCCTTTCATAATTTTGCAATAAAGTATCCATGATAACTTATCTCTCTAACCTAAATTTCCTGTCATCCCAAAATGTATGTTAGATACCAAGTGCGTTTACAGTATTGTTGTTACTACGTGTGTAGAGGGATTCTGTGCATTGTCAGCATGTGTAATCATCATTGCATAATCTTTGTGTTTTTCTATCGTTGTCATATATATCTTTATTATTACTAAAATACAAAATTGTATTGTTATTGGCATATATATGTTCAATTACAAAAGAATTATCCAATAATTATGAATTATTATGACTAGTAGGAACTTATGTCGTTCATTTAGAGACTATTCGTTATCTGAAATATATAAATCCACCGCTGCCACAACCAAAATCTTTTATAACTACGATATAACAATGATTTTATATGTATTAGGAATTTTTTGGTTTTTGTTAATTTTTAAATTCACAATATTGCTTTTTATATTTTTATTTTGTCTTTTTTCTTAATTTTTTTTTTAATTCTGGCTCTTTTATTATCCCATTTCGCTGATTATGCTAAGAATATACCACTTTGTTCATACATATTTTAGGACAATACTACAACACTTTCTGCTGACCCTAAGCCCTTCCAAACGTCTCCGATCAATTCAGATGCCATTCCAATGTGGGGACCCGAAAAAATGGGTAATTTTGTGGACGATACGTTCAGTAAGATGCCACCGCCCATGCACTCGAACGATTCTGCGAGCGCTGACCTGTTTCTTCTGGAACAGCAAATGCAGAAAATGCAGGAGGATTTATGCGAGATGACACGTCGATTCCACGAAGAAACTATGGAGAAAACAAACTCAATCGATAACGAACAAAATCAATAAGAAACCGATGCGACGGTGCTTGAAGAACTGAAGTTTTAAAGAATTCAGAAACAAAAGTGCATGCACCATATTTGTTCTAAATATCCCATCCTGTAAGATATTAATCTATACCCAAGACTAGGTTCGAAATTGCATCCCCTTTCTTATATCTGGCACCAAAACCTAAACAGTAAATGAAAACTAATAACTCACTCGAAGCTTAGGAAAGTCTTTGATAACCAATTCCTGAGAATGAAAAGAAAACGATAACACTTAATCAAATTCTGGAATTCTAGCAATAATTTCTGTTAACTTTAAACATTAAACATTTTGTCCACAGAGGGATCCTTGCATGTATTTAATTATTTAATTATTTATTTTATTTATTCATTGAGCTTCCTGTAATAACTCATTCATTTATGCTTGCCTCAAGCAAAACCAGTTACGATTCAGACTGATACTGCTACTTCGATATTTATCCAATCCCTTTCTCGCAGTCAGTGGAGATAAACCTTTAACCGTTTTTTATATCAACTCACCTGAAACAGCTTAGTTCCTTGATATAAACTTCTTGCTTCATCTTAAAGGGTTCTAAATTAAATCCTTCCATTAAAATTTCATCTTAATTCATATTCTAAATCCATCTTAATACTGACGGTCATTTTACTAAATTTTTTGCTATTTTTAAAACTAACTGAGATAAAGGCAGTGCATTTCAACTGAAATATGGTAACAAAAAGAAAGATTCTTTGCCTGTCCTCTCTGTATCACGTGATACATAGGACATATTTCCCTGGCTTTCATGCAGTATGATGCACATTCCTAGTTTGTTTTTTTTTTTGTTTTTTTTCCGACCACCAAACTTGGTAAAAACATCGTGCTGTTGTGTTACTGTAGAAAACTTTGATTTCATGTATGATACTAAGAGCAAGAGATTTCGTTAACAAAATGCGTTAAATTTGGAACGCTGAACTACATACAGCTGTATATAAAACAAATTAACGAGGAGGAGGAGAAAGCGACTTAACTGAGTCACCAGACTAACGAAATAGTTTTCTAAACATGACGAAGGGTCCTACCTAAATCATCATATCTTCCCTCTTCCTTTTAGCAAAGAAATATCTAAGAAGGCTTGTCAGTCTGCCTTATGGGATTTACGAAAAGAAAGTTTTCTTATTACTCAGAAAATACGAAACAAAGGCTAAATAAAAATGCAAAAACAAGCCTGGACGTTTTGGACTCACCTAACGAAAATGCTTTGGACAAGCAAAGAGTTAAGGAACTAACTACTGTTCAGCTACTTACCCAGTGCTCTAAAAAACAACATAAACTCTCCGCTTACATTTTACCTTATGATAATCCCCCTGAGAAACAGTTTCCTTCCATCACATCTCCTCTAACTTTGTACCCCCCCCCCCCCCTTGAATATAGGCGAAAGGGCAGCTTGTGTTTGATTTCTGTAGAAATTTCTTTCAAGTGGCTTCTTGAAACTTTTCATCAAATTGCCCTTATTTTCTTTCTTCTGACAAACCCCCCATAGCAATTCTGTCACAACTCTAAATATCACCACTTTTGTACGTTTTTCAGTCTTTTCACTTCATTGCTGTCCAATGTCTATCGAGTATTTGGAATCGTTCTTTCGTAGACTTCTGTATTATTTCTGCCTATTTGATTTCTTCACTAATATTTGGTACTTCAAGCCATGTGTAGCTGAAATAGAGTGCATAGATTTATATGCATCCGATTTCCAGATGGTTCTCATAAAAATTCAAGATTTATAGTTAAATCTGAATTCTTATTTGCATTCATTCTACATTTTAGGTATTCATTGCATGTCTTGCAGTCATGCAGGAAATACCTCTGTGAGTGTGATGTCAATTGATATTAATATATATATGTTAATGTAAAGCAATTAATATTAACGTAAATTGAAAAATTTACTACATTTTGTACATAAGAGTATACCGGCCTGCGGGCGCAATAAAATGGGCTCACGGGCGCAAAAGCGCCCGCGGGCGGGGTCTCCCCACCCCTGATGTGCAAAGTATGCTATTTCAGTATTCAGGATACTCTCCAGTTTTTCTATACTCGGTTTCTCTCCCCTCATGTCTCTCTCTCTCTCTCTCTCTCGTGTGCGCGCGCTCTGATGGACCTCTCTCAATTGATGTGACTCTCTCTCTCAATTGGTGTACTCTCTCTCTTTCTCTCCATATCTAAACCTCACGCGCAAGCACACGCATTTTCACATCGAGCTCTCTCTCTCACTCTCTCTCTCTCTCTCTCTCTCTCTCTCTCTCTCTCTCTCTCTCTCTCTCTCTCTCTCTCTTTCATCATCTTATTTTTGTTTAGATATGTCGTATTGTGTGTGTGTGTGTGTGTGTGTGTGTGTTTCGTTCTTCAATATAAACACTCCCATGTATGTCTTGCTATGTGAATGTGTGAGAAAGAAGAGAGAGAGAGAGAGAACAGGTACGTGCTCTATCTGCTCATATTTATTGCATTAACATACGGACCATTTCATTAATGGCTGGAAAGTTCAGTACATATATAGTGTTTGTGACACAGAGGTGGGGTGTGGGGATAAATAAACCAATCCTAAGGCCGCTTAGGTAGTAAATCAAACAATCTTCTATAAGTGGCTTATCTCAATTCACCAATGTTTCCGATTTGTCTAATCTACGAAGCACGAATCGAATCTAAAAACACTCTGGGCCCCGTGAGTGTGTGTGAGACTGTGTGTATGTGCATGCTTGTGTGTGTGGATGTATGTAAGTGTATGTGTAGATTCCATCTTGACACATTTCACTTCGACTTAAAATGTTCTTTTAATCTGTTAGTATCGGTAAAAGACTTGGTTTTTTCGGATTAACTAATTCTTCGTTCCTGAAGATGTCTGTCCATTTTTTCTTACTGGTTTCTTCGTATCAGGTCTTGTAATTAGAATTTGCCGAAAGTTGGAGGTTTCTCGACTTTCTGTTTTCTATTAGATTATGAAAACACTTGCAAGTGAGAGGTGGCAACCGCCTCAACCAAATATATTTAAACCCCTTCTCCTTCTATATATGTTTCTCCCTCTCATTGTATGAAATCCCCTCTCTTACTATATGTCTCTTCCTCTCTCATATACGAGTACATGTACTCGTATATGTGTGTGTGTATGTGTGTATATATATATATATATATATATATATATATATATATATATATATATATATATATATATAATACAGAATGGGACAAGAACGCAAAACATCTATATATATATATATATATATATATATATATATATATATATATATATCGCATTTACACGTGTAATGGTCGCACTATTTTATACTAAATTTTAACTGAAAGAACTGGGATGCGACTTTTACACCAGTAAATACGGCAAAAATATCAATCCGTCTCTCTCCACCTCTCTCTTTCTCTCTCTCTCTCTCTCACTCACACGTGTATTCCGGAAGTTTTGAAACTTTTTTAAGGAGAGACATTTATTAATTTGAAAGAAATAGAAAATTCTATTCTCCTTCAAAGTAGGACCCTCTGACTTCAATACATTTGTTGTATCGTTCCGGCTGCTTCGTGAAGACCTCATGGAAATCCTCTAAAGTGAAGGTATCTAGGACCCTTGTTACAGCGTCCTTCATCGTCTTCTGCTTAAGAACAACCAAAAGTCCACAGGGAGCAAGATCTGGACTGTGGAGAGGGTGAGAGACAGCTTTGATGCCCATTTTTGTCAGGTAGCTGGTTACCAAGATGGAATTGTGTTCTGGTGCATTGTCTTGGTGCAAGTGTTCTGGTCTTTTGCGGCGAAGTCTCTTCATGAGTTCTCTAAAATGCTCTACTAAGCACTCTTTGTTGATCGTCCGGTCAGAGGAAACCCAGTGGATGTTGATGCTCTGGTTGTCAAAAAAAGAGGATCATCTTGAGATTCCCGGGAGACTTACTTTACTTGGCCTCTTGTGCCAGCGAAAAATAGGTGTTCGGTTCATACAAGTCAATCCTGAAACAGTCTGGAGCATCTCATAAGTCTCTGTCACGTTTTCGCCCAGTTTAACTCAAAATTTTATTGCGTAGCGAACTTCCATATTGTCTCCACGATCCGGTTAGCATTCCGCAAATTAATCAGCCGTAGCAAGCAGTGTTTAATAAGATGTGTTCAAAGTACTGTTACAACCGTCTCCTTCAACCTGGAACAACAAAAGTCAGCAGGTTAGATTACAGGTATAGTAATGATATATCAAGATTACAATAATCTAAGACGGTTATAACTGCCTTTCCTAAAAAAAAAAAAAGGTTCAGATCTTTTGGAATGACTTCCTATAACATTTCTAACATGTTTGTCTTCTCCCGTCTTGGCCACACCGACCTATCTACCTTCCTAAAATAATTCGTTTGTCTTGTTTAAAGTTGGTTTGTCTTCAACTGTCTCAATTTCTCCCTGTTTAATTAACAACATTTCCAGTTTGTGGTTTTTATTTATTTGTTTCACTATTTCTTTGAAATCTTAATAAAACAACATTAATGTCTTTTATTTTTGTTTATATTTTTTTTATTTTTTTTTATTTTGTGTGAAATGAACTTTCGATTAGTCCCTCTTTCTCTCTCTCATATTCTTTTTCTGATATATAGTTTACCTTAATTGTGCTCTGTGTATACTTGTCAGTATACGCATGACAGTGTACTGTGTGTGTGTGTGTGTGTGTGTGTGTGTGTGTGTGTGTGTGTGTACTTAAGTATTCCTGTATATGTGTCTGTGAAAGTGAGAGATGACTAACACTACAATTCTAACCCACCAATACAAAATACAATACAATGCTTTACGCTCGCTGTGTAGACGCAGGTCAGTCTTGACGGAATTGACCAATGATAAAAGGCGTTCCACCAGCTGTTTCCATTGGCTTGTTTTTTCTTTCCTTCTTTTTGGACATAAAGTAATAGAAAACATTATCCAAAGTCTTTCACGATTTAAGACAGTTGGACGAAATTTAGGAAGGTTTAGTTGCTATTTCTAGGATGGCATGTGACCGCGTAGATCTTCTTTCGTATTGTTTTATTTCCAATAATCATTGTTAGATTTCTAAAACCGCTAAAGCAACTGTCTTCAAATCTTTTCAGTCTAATTGACACTGATTAAGACGTTAAAGGTGCCACAGAACACTCAGCAGAACACTCAATAAATGATCGGAAAAACAATCAGTTGTTTTAAGAGATGAGTGCTTTTAAAACGCCGAAGTTTTATTAAAATTTTGACTTTTCCTGCTTGCCTCAACTTGCGGCGCATATTTGGATGATATGCAGCACAATAGGTGAAATCACTTGACCAAAGAATAAATACTAAGGGCATAGCTCTCTTTCTCTCGCCCTCTTCAATACAGATGTGTGTTGGATGGTGACGGGGGTGTTCAAAATTGTACGAAAGACAAATGGGTGAAGGAACAACAAACGAGGTGTATTAGTTTGACGCTTAGGAAAAATGTAAGTCTTCGATGTTTCGAACCTAGGCTTTTCTACGGAAAGGAATGAAGAAAGAAAACAATAAAAAATGGAGTCAAAAAACGCGTCTGGATTAACAGTTGCGCGCGCGCACACAGACTACATATATATATATATATATATATATATATATATATATAAAAAATCAACTCTTGTGAAACAATGGAGTGTTCTTAACTCGTATATCAAGCATGTCACTTACAAAATCTCTGTTTATAGACTTGTGTTTGTAGAGGTTTTCTACTCAACACCACTCATCGCCAGATGAAAGCAATTAGCGAAGGAGTTCTTCCCACTTAGGACATTGATGGTGGAAGATATGTGCTGCGTCTGTCCTCGTGCTTGACTCAAGTGCAACTTGTTGTAGTCGTCAGATAACGAAATTTCAAGTGATGCACGTGCAATCTCCTTGTGTGAGCAATAAATAAATGAGTTACGATGTAGGACGCTATTCAGAACCGTCTCTATAAACGCAGTCATGTTTTTATTCTCTTTCAGAGGATTCGATCTCGCGACCCTTGAATTAATCAATTTCCCTTATTTGTTGATTTCCTATAAATTTAATGACATTTCATAATATTTTTCCCTATAAGGAGGTGAGTTGGCAGAATCATGAGCATGTCTGACAAGATGCTTAGCGGTATTCCTGACTCTATACGTTCTGAGTTCAAATTCCGCCAATGTCAACGTTGCTTTTCATCCCTGGGGTCAGCAAAATAAAGTATCAGTCAAATACTGGAATTGATGTAATCAACTAACTCCCCCCATATCCTTCTATTCTTCAAGAACTGCTTTCCTTGATCGCTGCAGCAGACTGGCCTTCCGTTCAGGAGTAATGTTCTGATTTTGGTCATTTATACGCAATGGAAGCTTAGGGACCGGCTTTGAGTCGTGGGGCTCAAAGACAATAACAAAAACAATGTTTTCCTAAATCTATAGCCAAACCTCTTTGGTATCTAATTTTATGCCAGTCAAACCAAATCCAGTTTTTTTTAATATCTTGTTCAAGAGACGAAATGCCTTCATTTGCAAATCACGAAAATCTCTAACCCCTCCACTATCTACTATTCTTTCATCTCCAGTTACTTATAATACGATTAAGCGAAGATGATTAACGTTCTTCGTGGACAGGACACCTCTCTATCGCAAATGATTGTTTGTTTCTTTCGGGGAATTGAAATTCACACTGCAAGCCAACAAACTAATCGTCAGTTTTATAGTGCACCTGCTTTTTACTGCAGTGGCGCCTGTATCTAGTTAGTTTGACTCAATGGTTGAGAAATAAAAATTGACCAGAAGCACAATGCTAAACCGGACCAGTCTATAAACTTTTAATCTCGTGTGTTACCATATTCTATTAACCCTTTCGTTACCAACCCGGCTGAAACCGGCTCTGAGTACAAATGTCTTGTTTAGGTAAGTTTTGAATTAAAATCTTCCACCTAACCTTAGTTACAATTTATGTTCCTAACACCAGCTGAATGATAACTAAGTTATTTTAACTAAATTCTTTGTTATATTTAAAGTAATTGAAACACAGAGCATCTGAAAATAAATACAGACTCCTGGCATCCATTAATTGGTAGATCGTATAAATACGAGTTTGAGGTTCTTTGCTTTTTGTCTGCTTCGAAATTAAAGGTTCAGGAAGTTGTCCGGATTTTCCAGTTTTGGGTCTGAGAGTAAAAAACCACCACCACCACCACTGAACAGGATGCTAGTTTATCGCAGGGTTATCACCCCAAATGGTACAATGCACCCCCTGGTCTTAATGACCCTCACCCCAACGTTCTAATCAGGTCATACGTCCTCGCGACTCCGACCGTAGGAACCCAAAAGTTACGAAGAGCCTCTGATTGTTCAGCCTGTTAGAAATAGCAACTTTCCCTCAAATCAACCTTGCCTAACATCTTAAGCAAGAAAATTACATTCGGTAAATAATTTTTAATGCCACTAAAAGAAGGATTAGTCATGGGTGGAAAGCTTTTGATCGTTGGGTTAAATGTCGACCTAGGGTTCAACAACAACGCGACAGTCGTGACCTATACCCTCTCAATCCCGGTAGCTCTGCACCGAGTGCATAGGTACAGCCTACTTTCTTATCATGAAGCCATGAATACAAAATATTCAGTAAGGTCATAAATGGGAATTTCCGAAACAGCTCACTAATGATTACCTGATGTAATCGAGAGAGAGAGAGAGAGAGAGAGACACACACACACACGGGAATTTCCTATCCGGCTCAACAATGATTACCTGACATACACACATACGTACGTGTGTGTGTATATCTATATATATGTGTGTCTGTGTGTGTGTGTAGTCATTGGTGAGTTGGTTAGGAAATTTCCACGTATGACCTGTGTGTGTAAGTATTTCTACTCAAACACATCATATGTAGGAATTTCCGAATCAACTGATCATTGATTACCTTCTAAATTCCAGAATATATTCTTAATGATTATGTAGCCAGTATCTGAGAGGTGGTTGATTCGATTCTCGGTAGCTGCCTGTGTGTATGTGTGTGTGTGTGTGTGTGTGTGTGTGAGAGAGAGAGAGAGAGACAGACAGACAGACAGACAGAAATGAAGTGAAGTAAAAAATATCATAAATAGAGAATCTCTTGCAACAGCTTAAAATAAAGTTCCTTGTTTCAATTGTTAACTAGAAATGTGACATTTGACTGCTGCTATGAAAGTTTGTTTAATAATCAACAGCAGTTGTTTATATTACTTATCTATGTCTCTCCTTGTTATTTTCAATACTTGACACGAGTAACCTTCAAGATGATCTCTTACCTAAAATAAAACAAGGAATCTTTTATATTTCAATGTTCATTTTTTTTACCCCTTTATTTTTCTTTGAAAATATTTGGCATAAACACTCCGTTACTCAAACTGAAACAATACGACCCACTTAAATCTACCTATTCTCCTTTTTACGCTTTACACGCCTCATCTTTTATTTGCCTGTCAAGGTAAGTTGGACCAATGATGAAACACGTTCACCCTTTCGTTAAAGCCGTTAGAACCCGTGTCCTCTTCCTCTTCTTCAGCGTAGAGTTTAAAGCCTTAGTTTTTTGTTTTTTGGTTTTTTTCCTTCCAGCTAAAAAATTGTACATAAATGTAGATCTATGCTTCAGTTTAGAGGAAAAGGTTTGTGCTATGGTCATGGTTGAGTCAAGCATAGTCAGAAAGGATTTACAGGCCATTAATAATTTTCTTTCATCAAAAGTTATGATCTGGAACAAACTGAAGTAACGGCATGTTGTTGTTTCTTAGATTATTATTTTTTTTATTCTCACGAACCATTAAAGTTTTGATATTCAGGAATTTCAGCCAAAGCCAGTGTAAGGCAGTGAAAATGCTCGTAGTGTGGGTTTCTTGGTCGTTTGTTGATATTACCACTCACGACATTGCACGTATGTCTATAATTTATAATGCTGTAGTAATAGAGAATTAGTCGATCCGGAGCACGTTTACTCTCGGTATCTTCCGTGAAATACAACGAAAATACATGGTGCACACAGTCGAAAAGCTTGGGTGTGTTCCGCCCGAGGCAGCCCATGAGTTTGCTGCTTGCCTCCTCCAGGACTTCGTGCCCCCAGATAGGTTTGTTTGTACTGCAGGCCCAAAAATGTCATCTTCAAAAGCGTTGCGCGGGCTGGACTAATCTACCCCACCTCCATCTAGGGTGCAAATTATATGAAATAAAGCCTAACATTGCGGCGTGTTTACCAAACATCTTGTAAAAGGTTGATAATAACAATTGAGACATTAGTCTCTCTCTATCACCTTTCAACAAAATTATATATTAAGAAACAGTAGAACAATTAACAACATAATAAAAATAAGTTTTATGTTTTATGATGCTTGGTTTTACAAATCCTGTGTTATTCAGCTTAGCAGCCGCTGATTAAATTGTAGTCAGTATTGGTAGGTTAAGAGCTTCCTTGATGCATGCCAGAGGAGCAAGTAACTATCACGTCGAAGGCATCGTGGTGAAGAGTGCTTCGTTGAGGAGCAAGTAACTATCACGTCGAAGGCATCGTGGTGAAGAGTGCTTCGTTGAGGAGCAAGGTGTTGTCACGTCGAAGGCATCGTGCTCAAGAGCCTTATAAAACGAAAGTAACGCTTTAAGTACTGGTTTTACTACGCATGCGCACTCGAAGGGTTTCCGGGAAGGCAAATCCCTTGCGCATGCGTAGATTGTACTTCCTCAATGGCGGCCATAATTTCGCACCACTACAATCTCAATATGAGAAAGCTTGGGTCAATATTTGTGATATTTCACGATGTTGAAAGTATACTCTAAAAGTTTTCGGAAGAACGCGGAGACAAAATATCTCTCCAACATATTTCACGAGTTTGTTGACTCCTTCTTCAGTTGGAAAACTGAACCAGTAAGCTATCGCCATGTGGTTTGCCTAAAATATTTGGAGGAGTAATTTCAGTCAAATTATTTTTGCAGCAAAGCTCAAAATACGTTTTAAATATTTTATTGTAAATATTGTCTGTGTGATAGGCAGTCTACGTTTGTTTAGGGAAATAATTTATATTTGAAAGTCAGTAACCGAACATGTATATTATAGATGACAATGAATACTTGCAAGGGTGTTTACAAAAGTTTTGAAGATAAACTGAATATTTCAATTAAATTGCATGTTCAGGAGTGGGGATTGTCGTGCAGACGATAAACATGACAGATTTGTTGATAAAATTTGGCACCATTCTGCACAAATAAAGTTTTGTTTAGATTTTTATAAAATGTAGAAGTGTTGTCAATATAATCACTCCCAATGTGATAATATGGTTTCAATTCTCATTTGATATCATTTCACCTCACAGATATCGTTTATACGCTAAGATATGGCTATGAGGGGACAAAACAACAATATTTGAAGGTAGATATCTGAGCTACCAAACCTAGATTCACTGAGATACGAAATCTAATGCGCTGTAGTTCGTGACTCCTGTAGCTCTGTGTGTGTGTGTGTGTGTGTACGTGTGTGTTGTAGAAACAAATTTTAAGACCAAAGTAGTTATTTTACATCCGTTTCATATGTATGAATTTGGTCTGAAACTGTGTGCTGAAACTGAAGGAATTACATTTCAGGAAAACCAGTTCCAGTCATTTAGTAACTTTGAAAATCTTTTGTCATAAAACTACGACCTAGTCACTAACATGGTCCCATATTTGTAATGGAACTATCACTAATCAGGTCGCAGCTGTAGGACGAAGATTTTGACACTTCGTGACATAAATTTGAAGTGAATTTAACGGCTGAGTTTTTTAACATCACACCTGTGACATTAAACCTTGTGGGGCCCCACAAGATTTTAGGTTAGAATGTAAAATTGGCCCAACTAACAGCTGTTGTGCTGACGGCAATGAATCGTTGTTGTTAGTGTACGGTTGAGGAGTTGGAAATTTGTTGACTAAACCATTTGAAGGTTAGTTGACTTGAACACGAACCACCGATCTCTTGGTGGTGAGTGTGGTATACTATTGACTCCAGTAGTGTGTGTGTGTTGGTTATAGAAACAAACACTGGTTACATTCCTATTAAGCCGCCTCTGTCAGAACTTATTTTATTGATTATGAACACGTCTATCAAATGTAGGACAGATTAGACACATTTCGGTGGAAATAAAAACATTATTTTCGTAATGTTTTAGTTGTGTGTGTTATCGTTTCTTTTCTATTATGCAGATGTAAGGTAAGTGTTTGGCCTTTTTTAGTATGAATTCGTTAGTCTCTTTTAATTGCAAATATTACACACACACACACACACACACACACACACACACACATCAGTGCTTATGCTCTTTGTTTTTTTAAATTTAGATACTACACACTCAAATGACTCATATGACACAAACAAAATTGACTTACTTTTGTTTTGTTTTTTTTTTGTTTTTTTTTCTTTTCATTCTGTATTGTATGAGTCATTTCAGTTTTTTCGCTTCCAATTAATTTTTAAAAGAGAAGGAAAAAACACCACAAAAATGGGCGTCCAAAATTGGGGTAAGAGAAGGGGAAAAAGTTATTCTCAGACTGGAAACCCGACCCGAATGCTTGCAACAGAAGGGATGGTATTGAAGGCACCCCACCCTCGTGGGACCACACTGTCTCATATTGTCAGCTTTAAACTCTACGCTGAGCCTATTTGCGTCCGGCGATATAAATGCAAAGAATACGAATTAAATTTTTATAATAGGACTTTTTGTGAGAGGCCATGTAAACATTATTTTCTGACGAAGTCGAGTTGGAAAATATATGAAAAGGGCAAGTCACTATTGAGACAATCCTGTACGACTTTCTGGAGTAAAACCGGGTACAAGTAACATGCAATATTTTTTTTCATAAATATTAACGAATATTTGAAAGTCTTTGCATTCACCTCAGCTCTTTATTCTGTTTGGAAAATATACACTTTTTTTCTAATTCTTCAAAATAACTTATTTATGAAACAATCCTTGGATGCACAAAAGTACATCGAATTGGAAACTCAACCGTGTACGAAAAGAGAAATGAGAACTGCTTTTAATAAGTGTTAAACACCAACTCTTTAACCCGTCATAGCACTACTGTTACTATTATCACTTGCAAATCCGATGAGATTTGGTAATCTTTCATGGAATTCTTTGATGTTCAAAGAAAAGTTCCATGGAATTATAATCCTCAGTAGTCAAGTTTTTAATCTCAAAAAAACAGACAAGTATTTATTCAACCTTTTTTCATGATTTTGTAATCATAATACCTTGATAACGGGAGAAGTTGTTTAAAGATAGATCTATCAGCGGCTCCAACTGTTATTAGAAAAAAAAAACGAGGATTAAATTCGTCAAAATAAGCAGCACCAATAATATTTGATCGAATTATTTTGATTCCCGCAAGTTTTTTTTTTTTTTTAATCAAAGCCAACGTTTCTAATAAAGACAACCAAATAATCTATTACTATTAACCAGCTTTTTAACCGCGTGATAAATATTGCGTTCGCCCCTACCGCATGTCGTTGACACATCTCTCTCCCTCTTTTTCTCACTCCCTTTTGCTATCTCCCTCTTTTTCTTTCTTCTTTCTCTCTTCATCTTTCCCTTCACCCAATCACGGGACAACATAATGCATTTCGGCCTGCATTTCGGCCTTAGCGTTTTGATATACAGATACTCTAGATCAGGCATCGGTAACCTTTTTCGTGAAGCGGGTCACATGAAACATGACTCATCATCACGCAGGCTGCACTAAGAAAAAATTCAAGGCAATTTTGTCATACCATTCAGAAAGCTCCGCGGGCCGCAGCTTGTCTATGACTGCTCTGCATAGTCTATACTCTGTGCTTGTTGTTGCTCTCTAGTCATAGACCACCATCCTGGATTTGTATACACAAAAGTATAAATCTTTGAACAGCAATCAAAATCCTCCCCAAAATCTTTTAATGGTTTTCAAATAAATTTTCTGCTATCTTTTCTATTACATCCTAGTCGTTGACGTTGTTTAACCCTAGGTCAACCAGTCTTCATGTATATCAAGGACTACACTGCCCAGTGTATTTTGCTAAATTTGAGACTGTAAGGTATGATTTGGAAGAGTTTGAGGTTAATTGTAACTGATCTATCGGCTATAGAGAGACTCCTCGTTGACACATGATGTTTGTTTTTTTTAATCTGATCTATATGGCCTACAAACATAATTAGTCGACCATGCAACGAAGCTGCGATTAACAGCTCCCAGTGCTACATCTTCGTCTGGGTAAGGGTCTGACTGTACATTAAGATCATAAACAATACATACAATAACTGGAGTATTGCATTATGGACATACTTTACTCTTTCCACTGTCCAGTCTATGTTCATAGATTGTAACAATGGCCACATCAGAAGCAGACGAGATCTTAACTACCAAGAAAGTGAGAACGTATAGTTGTAAGACAACGTTTTCCATTCTTTTTGAAGTCGGTTATTAAGTGCAATATCACTGAATTTTCGTATTCTCTTTCTTCAATGTTAACACTGTACATCAAGGGTTCTCAACCATTTTTTCTTTACCAATGGACCCCTTTGATTACTCTTTTATTCTAGTAGACTCCCATAGCCATTCGATGTTTAAAAACTAGTTTTATAGAAACTTCTTTCAAAATTCCTATTTTGCTTTTAATACATTAACTTGTGTAGATTGAACTATGTAAGATGTTAGAGAAAGAAACAAAGTTGTTTCTTGCAATACCTGCATTTAAAGTAAAACATTTTTCAAAGATCCTTGAAAAACAGTGAATCGCAAATTTACTGTTTTACTGTGTGGACCTCGAAAATTTTTATCTGAACTCTTTAGGAGCCATATGGATCCCAGTTGAGAACCACCGCTATACATTTTTCTGTTCCTGGACTTCTCACTAATAAAGTAAGTTTAACAATAAGTCACTGACATAAATAATAGATGTTGTATAGAGCAGAAACAATTGGATTTGTGTATGTAAACATTTAATTTCGTTGTGGCATACATTCTGCTCTAAATACGAAGATTAGATTGATATCAGCAATCACCGAGTCGCATTTTTGATAATCTTTAATGAGGCCAGTTTAAAAACACAGTTAAAGAATACCATTGTCTCGTTTCGGCACAGACTTTTTCTCTAAGAATTTTATTAATTTCGTACGATTACATGATTTAAGTCGATTAGTTAATATTGACTTTGGCTATTGTATAATGCCGTGTGTGAGGAGGGACAAGTAATGAAAAAAATGTATTTTCTAAACAACCGTAACGTGAAAATGAAAGATAAAAGGGGAAAAGACGGAAAGTATCGTGAGCAGTGAAACGAACTCGTGTTTCTTACATTTTGTCCGGCATACTAACGATTCTGCCGCTTGTGATCTAGGTTCAAAGTCAACAATTTGAGAAAGAAGGATGAGAAAGTCGATACCATGTGTCCCCCAGTTTTTTACTGGTACTGAAGACTATTGAGTACTCAATATTGAGTTTTACTTGGGTTGCATTTCATTTCAAGACTGAAAAGAACACACGTTGCATGAAACGTGCCAACCGTCAGTTTGAGAAAAAATTACGCGAGTCAAAAGTAAGAAACTCAAGCGGAAATTGAAACAGGATTGTAAGCTCAGGTTTCTGAGAATTGATCCAAATGCAACAGCAACAAGAAGGCACTTAGACAAGACAATCGATTTTACCAGTAATAATTTACGAGAACAGTATGTATATAAATTAACTGACTTTTCACTAGCTATGTCCGTTGCGTACATTTTCTACTACTAATATTACAGCTATTACCATACAATATGTAGCTTAGTTTATCACTTATTCATTCATCACTGATCCAGGATAACATGTTATTCTCAATTGTGAGCCGTGTCATGCTTATCACGGATTGATTTGGGATAACATGGGTCGGCGATTAGTCGAAGATTCTACTTGAACAGCAAAAACGCTTCCCAGCGCCATCAAATACCTGATATAGATAGCGTGGTTGTTCTTGGAAGCAGCACAAAAAGCTTCACGTTGCTGATACGCTCATCAATATTTTTGTATCGATTACTTATAGCTCGCGTTTGTACTCTGAAATGTGTGCATAGTTCAGTGGTTAGAGTGTCGTGAGGTTGTGGATTCGATTTCCGGATCGAATTGTGTGTTGTGTTCTTGAGCAAGACACTTATTTCACGTTGTTCCAGGTCGATGAAATAAGTACCCGTTACGCATTGGGATCGATGTAATCGACTAGCCTCTACTCTCCAAATTACAGGCCTTGTGCTTATAGTAGAAAGGGTTATAATTGAACATAAAAACAAGCTCTGTGGACTGAAGCAGAGGTTTTATTCTGTCGCTACTCTGGGTTCCTATTATCTCTGTTTCTCGGAGATTACATGGAATTATCAGTAATTCGGGTGTTATAAAAATGACACCCCACTGGGGCAGGGGGGGGAGATAATCTCTCCCCCACCCCCGCCTCTTACCAAGATACTTCAACACTGGTTATCCCCCCCCCCCTTATATCCAAGTACATTAGCCTACTTAGCCCCATTCACCTCCTCGCTATGATTCATGAATGATCTGCTACATTTAACCGACTCCGCCAAATAAAATGTAATCTTTTAAATTCATTCGACGTACGAGTACAGCTGTAGGAAATGTTTCGCTCTAATACTTCTAGAAATTGTTGGAGTTTGGTCGCTCTCTCCCTCTCTCCCTTTCTCTCTCTCTCTCTCTCTCTTTCTTTTTTTCTCTCTCTCTTTCTTTTTTTTCTCTCTCTCTTTCTTTTTTTTCTCTCTCTCTCTCTCTCTCTCTTTTCTCATTCTCTTTCTCTTCTTTCTCTCCCCACCCACCCACATTAAAAGATTTAAACTTTTCATACTGAAACGAGCTGAACTCATATGCGAGACAGAGACTAACTGTGAGAGAGAGAGAGTGGTGGGAGAGACTACGTTTGTGGTGGGGGGTGCGTTTTTGAGGAAAACAGCTTACAACACAACCAAACCCATTTCATATTCGTACCCAGCGCAACATCATCCCCCCCACCGCCGCCCCACGCATACGCCAGAGTATGTGGATGTATTTGATGGAAACTTTCTCCGAGATACTTATCCATATTCAGCGATGTAGGTTCCGTTTGTTACAGTACTCAATACTCTACTTGGCAGAGTGCAGTGAATGTATATAGAGTACACGAGTACAGACTAGAAGGTTAAATTCGCATTCCCGATCATCGAACTGGATCCGAAATATTAACTCTTTTCCTTCGGTATTGACTGTGAAAGCGCGTGGCTTAGTGATTAGAGGATTTGGTTGATGATCGTAAGGTCACGAGTTCGATACCCAGCGCGTTGTGTCCTTGAGCAAGACATTTTATTTCACACTGCTCCAGTCCACTCAGCTGGCAAAAATGAGTTGTACCTGTAATTCAAAGGGGCCAGCCTTGTCACGATGAATCTCCGTGAGAACTACGGTATGTGTGTCTGTGAAGTGCTCAGCCACATAGACATTAATTTCACGAGCAGGCTGTTCCATTGATCGGATCGAGTGGAACCCTCGTCGTAACCGACGGAGTGCCAGTTTGGCATTGAGTACTCTTTTAACCTTCTTGTCGGTATTTCTGTTCTCTTTCTCTATCTCCTTTCCTCTCTCTTGAAAACAAAATTAGATGGCCACGGCAAGTATATAGAATGTATTTTTTTTTAATATTTTATTAATCACACCATTGACTTTTGCTGTACGAGACGTTTCGGCGCAGCCTCTTTGACGCCTTTGATTCGACGCTAGCTTATTTCACATCAGACGTTTTATTTCTCTCGTTTACTGCCCCCCCCCCCAGTTCTCTAGTTCTGCGCGCGTGCGTATTTGGCTCTATTTCCAAAAAGCACTGTCGCCAATCGAACACGTTGCTAAGGGGGTGGTGCACTGGACGACACCGCAACTCGCCCCCTACTATTCAATGATTGCACCCTCAAATTTGCAGTGACACACTTATTTCGAAACTCCACTTGAGTATTATTACAAATCAGTTCCCACCCAGAAAATTTTGAAGTACTCCCAGGCACCAAAGTCTGGCGACGGGCCTGTTTCCTATACAGGCTCATTGTTCAGTGAACCGTTTCAGATCACCAGCGTCCAAACAGTCACACCCTCCATTCGTGACCATCTATCCATTTCAGATATCTGCCGAAACCTTGTATTATAATTTGCCATTTGTTTCCACGCTCATATGCCTGATTATAGGTTTTACTAATTAATATAACATTCACGAAAGTGGACGTTGATCTCAACGAGGTTTAATTAATTCTGTCGAGGAATTTAATGGTTTTTCAGTATGAAATCACAATACTCCCTTTAAACCGTTGATGTCATTCCAGTTGCTCTCATTAGACATCTGCTTTTTCTATTTAAAGCGCTAACGCAGCTGCAGCTGTGATAAACTACTGTTATTGCTTTGTCTTCAGACCATAACTGCTGTTTCTCGTAGTCTGTACCAGGAACAGCTGTTACTGCAGTTTTGTCAATCTATAATGCAACTGCGATTTTGGAAATCCATATTGCGATTACAAAGTTTTGACTCTATTTTCTGCTTTCCACTCATTCAAAAAATATTCAGAATCACTTCAGTGACGTAGCAAAAGTGTGTGCCGCCCCTTCTACCCCTAACTACGCCAGTGCCTACAACTCTTCCATAACATTTACATCACAGAAGTGTTACTTAAGAAAACAAAACGACTGATCTAGAGCAATCACAAGTTATAACGGGATAATCGTAACTTTTGATCAGCGGCGTCGATAGCAGTGGGATGTTAGGTGCGGTCCGCCTTGGCGTCGCTTTACGGGGGCGATCCTTTCCGATCTACTAAATAAGCCTGAACAGGATTGGGGTCTCGGGGGAAGTCGGTAAATTCAAGGGTTGCACAACATCTAACTACGCCACTACTTTTGATCTTAGATTCACTGAACAGACAAGCCAACTAGGGAGCCTCTACAAGGTCGTTCGCTTTACTAAAAATAGCAACTAAATCTCCCTCAAATCTTCCAAACATGTGCATTTTAAGGAAATACATTAATGTACCCTAGATACACTCTCCAAAACAAACTGATGGCGACAGTCGAAATAGATCTGCTCGACAGATGACCTGTGGCTAAACGCCAACAATAACGATGTGTGGACAAATATTTCTCACTAAGCTTTCAATATCGATCTCATTGCTACGTAGAAAGTTTACCATCTGACTTTCATTTCAAAGTCAGAATGCTGAAATTGATTTTATTTTCTCTACTTTGTTGGTGACCTACGTTGGTGGTTAATATTCACATTGCTCACTTATTAGGTCGAACTGTTCTTTCAATGTGTGTGTGTGTGTGTGTGTGTGTGTGTGTGTGTGTGTGTGTGTGTGTTTCCTGCAGTCGTCGACTTCGTTCAAAAGCATCAATTGTAATGATCTCACAAAATCTCTGAGGAGCTGTGAAGGTCAACAGACACAACCGTTTCTGTTTTTAATCCGAGCTCAGACAACAATAACATACAATAATATCGATGATTTCTTTATGTGCTACAAGGGAGACGAATGAAGATGGAATACAGGGGGCAATTTACAAAACGTTGGGGGAGGTTTACACAAAATCTATCATGATGTAAAAAAAAAGTGTTCTGACAAAATAGTCAAAACACCATTTTTATCCCGTTTAACCATCATCAAAATTCTGACCAACTACAAATGGATTTGTATTTATTTTGCAGTTTTGCCTCCCAAGAAGTGGGAATCAAGTTGTATCAATCAATAAAGTTCCCAATTCGGAATCGAAATCCTTTTTTGAACGTAAGACCCCTACTTACGATATGGGTTGCATTCACTCATCACGCACAGAAACCATCTCGACGGTGCCTTCCAAGGACAAAACGAAAAAAGATACCAAAGTTTCACCTGCAAAGCAAAAGAAGGAACTCGAAGACTCAGCTTTGAAAACCCATAACCGTTATCGTGCCAAACATGGTGTGCCAACCTTGAAGCTGTCTAAAGATTTGTGTGAGATGGCCCAGAAGTGGGCCGATCATCTGGCTTCCATTAAGACCTTAAAACACAGTCCTTGCAAGCTTAACGGAGAAAGTGTTGGCGAGAATGTCGCTTACAAATGGACATCCGATGGGGAAGTTTTGACAGGTCAGTGTTTGGTGTTTTGCTTTTACTTACTTTTTTTTTTAAGTCCAAAAGTTAGAATCAGAGCCCTTGACCAATGGCGTGAGGGAGCTTAGAGATAAATAAAACAGTCTATGATTAAGGTTGTATGATAAAATAAGTTCACAGTTAACAATTCTGTAATCTTCGATTGAAACAATCATCCAGATGAAGGGGTTTTATGAATATGTTCTCTCTAAAATATTTTCATTAATCCATTATAGCTCTTCATAGTGGTGTGGGACTGAACTTGGAACTATGTGGTTGGGAAGCAAACTTCTTACCATACAGCCATGCCTGTGTGGTAATAAGTTTGTAGGGGAAACTATGGGAATGTCGCATTTCATCTTTATCTTGTTTCAGTTCAGCTGTATCATCAACATCATCGTTTAACGTCCGCTTTCCATGCTAGCATGGGTTGGACGATTTGACTGAGGACTGGTGAAACCAGATGGCTACACCAGGCTCCAATCTGATTTGGCAGAGTTTCTACAGTTGGATGCCCTTCCTAACGCCAACCACTCAGAGAGTGTAGTGGTTGCTTTTACGTGCCACCGGCACGAAGGCCAGTCAGGAGGTACTGGCAACTGCCACGCTCGAAATGGTGTATTTTACGTGCCACCTGCACAGGAGCCAGTCCAACGGTACTGGCAACGATCTCGCTCGAATGTCTTTTCACGCGCCACTGGCACAAGTGCCAGGGAGGCGACGTTGGTAACGATCACGCTCAAATGATGCTATTTACGTGCCAGCGGCACGAAAGCCAGACAGCTGGTGCTCTGGCAACGATCACGCTCGGACGGTGGTGCTCTGGCAACGATCACGCTCGGACGGTGCTTTGGCAAGGGTGCCAATCTACAAATTTAGTTCGATTTCGATATTTTGTTCAAAAGAATTCCCACACTGGATGTAAAACTCATACTTCTGGTTGTGGTGTTTTGTGTTACCACAATCAACCACCAGGGTGGAGCACCAATATTATGGTTTTGATGTCATCCACTCATTGCAAATAATTGACAGGTGGATGTGAGTTTAACCTTCGTTTCAGCTTTCAAGGAGGATTTTTCATTCAGATAATGTTTTTAAATGTCTCTTAACGGTAACACAGCCATTAAATTACATAAGTTGTATATCAGTTGTAGGTTTTATATACTGAGGAAGGAGTATAACTAGATGATGTGATCTCTCCATAAACAGAAAAGCAAATATATTAATTAATAAATGTCTACATTAAAATCAGCTGTTGAAAATGGTTTTTCCCTAATTTCTTCTTCAGGTCAAAATGCTACAGACAATTGGTACGATGAAATAAAATCCTATAATTTTGATCAGAGTGGAATGTCTTCTGGCACAGGTATAACACCTTTCTTTTAATTAATATTGATTCCTTGGTTAGAGGCACAAAGGCTTCAGATTTTGTGGGGTGTTGTACAGTCAATTATATCAATATTTGACTGGTATTTCTATTTTATTGACTCTAAAAAGGATGAAAGACAAAGATATCTTTGGTCAAATTTGAATATGGGTACTACAAGGCCCTAATATTTAGGGGATGGGTATAGTTGATTATTTATAGACCCATCCCACCACGTCAATTACTTTGACTACTGCTTTGTTTCCATTACTCAAAACTCTGCCAACTTTCCAGCAAAAGTGAAAGATTTCATGAGTTTTGAGAGAAACTTACAGAAAAGGCACAGCTCCATCCTGCAGATAGTACATGAGAACGCAGCCATAATTTCCTCATCAGGTCTCCATATTCTTTTATTTGTTTCAGTCATTTGACTGTGGCCATGCTGGAGCACCACCTTTAGTCAAACAAATCAACCCCAGGACTTATTCTTTGTAAGCTTAGTACTTATTCTATTGGTCTCTTTTGCCAAACCGCTAAGTTACGGGGATGTAAACACACTACCGGTTGTCAAGTGATGGTGAGATGACACAGACACACAAATACATACACACACACACACACATATATATATATATATATATATAAATACAATGGGCTTCTTTCAGTTTCCATCTACCAAATCCACTCACAAAAAAATATATGGAAATCAACGGGGAGGGGGAGGACTTCAGAAAATTCACAAAATCCAACTTTTTCCCTCATAACTTTTAGGAAAATGATGGTTTTTAAAAGAAATTTTATATAAATACCTTTCAACTGGCATAGATAACGATTACAAAGAAATTTAAGAGTTCATGGTGTGAGAGATGTAGAAGTGATTAGTGGATATATTAATGTAGCACCCATCCTACATCCCCTTACAGGAAGACCAACACAACTTCAACTAAAACGTAAGGCGAAAGAACGGACGCAAGGACGTTCGTTTCGTTCGGTCGGACGTACGTGGATGCAGAAGAACGGACGCAAGGACGTTCGTTTCGTTTGGACGGACGTGCGTGCATGCGAAAGAACGGACGCAAGGACGTTCGTTTCGTTTGGACGGACGTACGTGCATGCGAAAGAACGGGCGCAAGGACGTTCGTTTCGTTCGAACGGACGTACGTGGATGCGAGAGAACGGACGCAAGGACGTTCGTTTCGTTGGGACTGACGTACGTGGATGCGAAGGAACGGGCGCAAGGACGTTCGTTTCGTTTGGACGGACGTACGTGGATGCGAAAGAACGGACGCAAGAACGTTCGTTTCGTTTGGACGGACGTACGTGCATGCGAAAGAACGGACGCAAGGACGTTCGTTTCGTTTGGACGGACGTACGTGCATGCAAAATAACTTACGCAAGGACGTTCGTTTCGTTTGGACGGACGGACGTGGATGCGAAAGAACGGGCGCAAGGACGTTCGTTTCGTTTGGACGGACGTACGTGCATGCGAAAGAACGGACGCAAGGACGTTCGTTTCGTTTGGACGGACGTACGTGCATGCGAAAGAACGAACGCAAGGACGTTCGTTTCGTTTGGACGGATGTACGTGAATGCGAAAGAACGGACGCAAGGACGTTCGTTTCGTTTGGACGGACGTACGTCGATCCGAAAGAACGGGCGGAAGGACGTTCGTTTCGTTTGGACGGACGTACGTGGATGCGAAGGAACGGACGCAAGGACGTTCGTTTCGTTCGGTCGGACGTACGTGGATGCGAAAGAACGGACGCAAGGACGTTCGCTTCGTTTGCACGGACGTAAGTGCATGCGAAAGAACGGACGCAAGAACGGTCGTTTCGTTTGGACGGACGTATGTGCATGCGAAAGAACGGACGCATGGACGTTCGTTTCGTTTGGACGGACGTACGTGGATGCGAAAGAACGGACGCAAGAACGTTCGTTTCGTTCGGTCGGACGTACGTGGATGCGAAAGAACGGACGCAAGAACGTTCGTTTCGTTTGGACGGACGCACGTGCATGCGAAAGAACGGACGCAAGGACGTTCGTTTCGTTTGGACGGACGTACGTGGATGCGAAAGAAAGGACTTCGTTTCCTTCGAACTGACGTACGTGGATGCGAAAGAACGGGCGCAAGGACGATTGTTTCGTTCGGTCGGACGTACGTGCATGCGAAAGAACGGACGCAAGGACGTTCGTTTCGTTCGGTCGGACGTACGTGGATGCGAAAGAACGGACGCAAGGGCGTTCGTTTCGTTTCGACAGACGTTCGTGCATGCGAAAGAAAGGACGCAAGGACGTTCGTTTCGTTTGGACGGACGTACGTGCATGCGAAAGAACGGACGCAAGGACGTTCGTTTCGTTTGGACGGACGTACGTGCATGCGAAAGAACGAACGCAAGGACGTTCGTTTCGTTTGGACGGACGTACGTGGATGCGAAAGAACGGGCGCAAAGACGTTCGTTTCGTTTGGACGGACTTACGTGCATGCGAAAGAACGGACGCAAGGACGTTCGTTTCGTTCGGTCGGACGTAAATGAATGCGAAAGAACGGGCACAAGTACGTTCGTTTCGTTCGTTCGGACGTACGTGGATACGGAAGAACGGACGCAAGGTCGTTCGTTTCGCTTGGACAGACGTACGTGCATGCGAAAGAACGGACGCAATGACGTTCGTTTCGTTTGGACGGACGTACGTATATGCGAAAGAACGGGCGCAAGGACGTTCGTTTCGTTTGGACAGACAAACGTGGATGCGAAAGAACGGACGCAAGGACGTTCATTTCGTTCGGTCGGACGTACGTGGATGCGAAAGAACGGACGCAAGGATGTTCGTTTCGTTTGGATGGACGTACGTGCATGCGAAAGAACCGACGCAAGGAGGTTCGTTTCGTTTGGACGGACGTACGTGGATGCGAAAGAACGGACGCAAGGACGTTCGTTTCGTTTGGACGGAAGTACGTGCATGCGAAAGAACGGACGGATGGACGTTCGATTCGTTTGGACGGACGTACGTGGATGCGAAAGAACGGACGCAAGGACGTTCGTTTCGTTCGAACGGACGTACGTGGTTGCGAAAGAACGGACGCAAGGACGTTCGTTTCGTTCGAACGGACGTACGTGGATGCGAAAGAACGGACGCAAGGAGGTTCGTTTCGTTCGAATGGACGTACGTGGATGTGAAAGAACGGACGCAAGGACGTTCGTTTCGTTCGAACGGACGTACGTGGATGCGAAAGAACGGACGGATGGACGTTCGATTCGTTTGGACGGACGTACGTGGATGCGAAAGAACGGGCGCAAGGACGTTCGTTTCGTTTGGACGGACGTACGTGGATGCGAAAGAACGGACGCAAGGACGTTCGTTTCGTTCGAATGGACGTACGTGGATGTGAAAGAACGGACGCAAGGACGTTCGTTTCGTTTGGACGGACGTACGTGCATGCGAAAGAACCGACGCAAGGACGTTCGTTTCGTTTGGACGGACGTACGTGGATGCGAAAGAACGGACGCAAGGACGTTCGTTTCGTTTGGACGGACGTACGTGCATGCGAAAGAACGGACGCATGGACGTTCGATTCGTTTGGACGGACGTACGTGAATGCGAAAGAACGGGCGCAAGGACGTTCGTTTCATTTGGACCGACGTACGTGGATGCGAAAGAACGGGCGCAAGGACGTTCGTTTCGTTTGGACGGAGGTACGTGCATGCGAAAGAACGGACGCAAGGACGTTCGTTTCGTTCGAACGGACGTACGTGGATGCGAAAGAACGGACGCAAGGACGTTCGTTTCGTTCGAACGGACGTACAGGGATGCGAAAGAACGGACGCAAGGACGTTCGTTTCGTTCGAATGGACGTACGTGGATGTGAAAGAACGGACGCAAGGACGTTCGTTTCGTTCGAACGGACGTACGTGGATGCGAAAGAACGGACGCAAGGACGTTCGTTTCGTTTGGATGGACGTACGTGCATGCGAAAGAACGGACGCATGGACGTTTGTTTCGTTCGGTCGGACGTACGTGGATGCGAAAGAACGGACGCAAGGGCGATCGTTTCGTTTGGACAGATGTACGTGCATGCAACGAACGGACGCAAGGACGTTCGTTTCGTTTGGACGGACGTACGTGCATGCGAAAGAACGGACGCAAGGACGTTCGTTTTGTTTGGACGGACGTACGTGGATGCGAAAGAACGGGCGCAAGGACGTTCGTTTCGTTTGGACGGACGTACGTGCATGCGAAAGAACGGGCGCAAGGACGTTCGTTTCGTTTGGACGGACGTACGTGCACGGGAAAGAACGGACGCAAGGACGTTCGTTTCGTTTGGACGGACGGACGTGCATGCGAAAGAACGGACGCAAGGACGTTCGTTTCGTTTGGACGGACGTACGTGGATGCGAAAGAACTGGCGCAAGGACGTTCGTTTCGTTTGGACGTACGTACGTGGATGCGAAAGAACGGGCACAAGTACGTTCGTTTCGTTCGTTCGGACGTACGTGGATACGGAAGAACGGACGCAAGGTCGTTCGTTTCGCTTGGACAGACGTACGTGCATGCGAAAGAACGGACGCAAGGACGTTCGTTTCGTTTGGACGGACGGACGTATATGCGAAAGAACGGGCGCAAGGACGTTCGTTTCGTTTGGACGGACGTACGTGGATGCGAAAGAACGGACGCAAGGACGTTCATTTCGTTCGGTCGGACGTACGTGGATGCGAAAGAACGGACGCAAGGATTTTCCTTTCGTTTGGACAGACGTACGTGGATGCGAAAGAACGGACGCAAGGACGTTCGTTTCGTTTGGACGGACGTACGTGCATGCGAAAGAACGGACGCATGGACGTTCTATTCGTTTGGACGGACGTACGTGGATGCGAAAGAACGGGCGCAAGGCCGTTCGTTTCGTTTGGACGGACGTACGTGGATGCGAAAGAACGGGCGCAAGGACGTTCGTTTCGTTTGGACGGACGTACGTGGATGCGAAAGAACGGGCGCAAGTACGTTCGTTTCGTTCGGTCGGACTTACGTGTATGCGAAAGAACGGACGCAAGGACGTTCGTTTCGTTTGGACGGACGTACGTGCATGCGAAATAAAGGATGCAAGGACGTTCGTTTCGTTCGGTCGGACGTACGTGGATGCGGAAGAACGGACGCAAGGACGTTCGTTTCGTTTGGACGGACGTATGTGCATGCGAAATAACGGACGCAAGGACGTTCGTTTCGTTTGGACGGACGGACGTGGATGCGAAAAAACGGGCGCAAGGACGTTCGTTTCGTTTGGACGGACGTACGTGCATGCGAAAGAACGGACGCAAGGACGTTCGTTTCGTTCGGTCGGACGTACGTGGATGCGGAAGAACGGACGCAAGGACGTTCGTTTCGTTTGGACGGACGTACGTGCATGCGAAAGAACGGACGCAAGGACGTTCGTTTCCTTTGGACGGACGTACGTGCATGCGAAAGAACGGACGCAAGGACGTTCGTTTCGTTTGGACGGACGTACGTGGATCCGAAAGAACGGGCGCGAGGACGCTCGTTTCGTTTGCACGGACGTACGTGGATGCGAAAGAACGGACGCAAGGACTTTCGTTTCGTTCGGTCGGACGTACGTGGATGCGAAAGAACGGACGCAAGGACGTTCGTTTCGTTTGGACGGATGTACGTGCATGCGAAAGAACGGACGCAAGGACGTTCGTTTCGCTTAGACGGACGTACGTGCATGCGATAGAACGGACGCAAGGACATTCATTTTGTTCGGTCGGACGTACGTGGATGCGAAAGAACGGACGCAAGGACGTTCGATTCGTTTGGACGGACGTACGTGCATGCGAAAGAACGGACGCAAGGACGTTCGTTTCGTTTGGACGCACTACGTGCATGCGAAAGAACGATCGCAATGACGTTGGTTTCGTCCGGTCGGAGTACGTGGATGAGAAAGAACGGACGCAAGGACGTTCGTTTCGTTCGGTCGGACGTACGTGGATGCGAAAGAACGGGCGCATGGACGTTCGTTTCTTTCGAACGGACGTACGTGGATGCGAAAGAACGGACGCAAGGACCTTCGTTTCGTTGGGACGGACGTACGTGGATGCGAAAGAACGGACGCAAGAACGTTCGTTTTGTTCGGTCGGACGTACGTGCATGCGAAAGAACGGACGCAAGGACGTTCGTTTCGTTTGGACGGACGTACGTGCATACGAAAGAACGGACGCAAGAACGTTCGTTTCCTTTGGACGGACGTACGTGCATGCGAAAGAACGGACGCAAGGACGTTCGTTTCGTTCGGTCGGACGTACGTGGATGCGGAAGAACGGACGCAAGGACGTTCGTTTTGTTTGGACGGACGTACGTGCATGCGAAAGAACGGACGCAAGGACGTTCGTTTCGTTTGGACGGACGTACGTGCATGCGAAAGAACGGACGCAAGGACGTTCGTTTCGTTTGGACGGACGTACGTGCATGCGAAAGAACGGGCGCAAGGACGTTCGTTTCGTTCGGTCGGACGTACGTGCATGCGAAAGAACGGACGCAAGGACGTTCGTTTCGTTCGAACGGACGTACGTGGATGCGAAAGAACGGACGCAAGGACGTTCGTTTCGTTTGGACGTACGTACGTGGATGCGAAAGAACGGACGCAAGGACGTTCGTTTCGTTCGAATGGACGTACGTGGATGTGAAAGAACGGACGCAAGGACGTTCGTTTCGTTTGGACGGACGTACGTGTATGCGAAAGAACCGACGCAAGGACGTTCGTTTCGTTTGGACGGACGTACGTGGATGCGAAAGAACGGACGCAAAGACGTTCGTTTCGTTTGGACGGACGTACGTGCATGCGAAAGAACGGACGCATGGACGTTCGATTCGTTTGGACGGACTACGTGGATGCGAAAGAACGGGCGCAAGGACGTTCGTTTCGTTTGGACGGACGTACGTGGATGCGAAAGAACGGGCGCAAGGACGTTCGTTTCGTTTGGACGGACGTACGTGCATGCGAAAGAACGGACGCAAGGACGTTCGTTTCGTTCGAACGGACGTACGTGGATGCGAAAGAACGGAGGCAAGGACGTTCGTTTCGTTCGAACGGACGTACGTGGTTGCGAAAGAACGGACGCAAGGACGTTCGTTTCGTTTGGACGGACGTACGTGCATGTGAAAGAACGGACGCAAGGACGTTCGTTCGGACGTACGTGGATACGGAAGAACGGACGCAAGGTCGTTCGTTTCGCTTGGACAGACGTACGTGCATGCGAAAGAACGGACGCAAGGACGTTCGTTTCGTTTCGACGGACGGACGTATATGCGAAAGAACGGGCGCAAGGACGTTCGTTTCGTTTGGACGGACGTACGTGGATGCGAAAGAACGGACGCAAGGACGTTCATTTCGTTCGGTCGGACGTACGTGGATGCGAAAGAACGGACGCAAGGATGTTCGTTTCGTTTGGACGGACGTACGTGGATGCGAAAGAACGGACGGAAGGACGTTCGTTTCGTTTGGACGGACGTACGTGCATGCGAAAGAACGGACGCATGGACGTTCGATTCTTTGGACGGACGTACGTGGATGCGAAAGAACAGGCGCAATGACGTTCGTTTCGTTTGGACGGACGTACGTGGATGCGAATGAACGGGCGCAAGGACGTTCGTTTCGTTTGGACGGACGTACGCGGATGCGAAAGAACGGGCACAAGTACGTTCGTTCGGACGTACGTGGATACGGAAGAACGGAGCCAAGGTCGTTCGTTTCGCTTGGACAGACGTACGTACATGCGAAAGAACGGACGCAAGGACGTTCGTTTCGTTTGGACGGACGGACGTATATGCGAAAGAACGGGCGCAAGGACTTTCGTTTCGTTTGGACGGACGTTCGTTTCGTTTGGACGGACGTACGTGGATGCGAAAGAACGGACGCAAGGACGTTCATTTCGTTCGGTCGGACGTACGTGGATGCGAAAGAACGGACGCAAGGATGTTCGTTTCGTTTGGACGGACGTACGTGCATGCGAAAGAACGGACGCAAGGACGTTCGTTTCGTTAGAACGGACGTACGTGGATGCGAAAGAACGGACGCAAGGACGTTCGTTTCGTTTGGACGTACGTACGTGGATGCGAAAGAACGGACGCAAGGACGTTCGTTTCGTTCGAATGGACGTACGTGTATGCGAAAGAACCGACGCAAGGACGTTCGTTTCGTTTGGACGGACGTACGTGGATGCGAAAGAACGGACGCAAAGACGTTCGTTTCGTTTGGACGGACGTACGTGCATGCGAAAGAACGGACGCATGGACGTTCGATTCGTTTGGACAGACTACGTGGATGCGAAAGAACGGGCGCAAGGACGTTCGTTTCGTTTGGACGGACGTACGTGCATGCGAAAGAACGGGCGCAAGGACGTTCGTTTCGTTTGGACGGACGTACGTGCATGCGAAAGAACGGACGCAAGGACGTTCGTTTCGTTCGAACGGACGTACGTGGATGCGAAAGAACGGAGGCAAGGACGTTCGTTTCGTTCGAACGGACGTCCGTGGTTGCGAAAGAACGGACGCAAGGACGTTCGTTTCGTTTGGACGGACGTACGTGCATGTGAAAGAACGGACGCAAGGACGTTCGTTCGGACGTACGTGGATACGGAAGAACGGACGCAAGGTCGTTCGTTTCGCTTGGACAGACGTACGTGCATGCGAAAGAACGGACGCAAGGACGTTCGTTTCGTTTCGACGGACGGACGTATATGCGAAAGAACGGGCGCAAGGACGTGCGTTTCGCTTGGACGGACGTACGTGGATGCGAAAGAACGGACGCAAGGACGTTCATTTCGTTCGGTCGGACATACGTGGATGCGAAAGAACGGACGCAAGGATGTTCGTTTCGTTTGGACGGACGTACGTGGATGCGAAAGAACGGACGGAAGGACGTTCGTTTCGTTTGGACGGACGTACGTGCATGCGAAAGAACGGACGCATGGACGTTCGATTCGTTTGGACGGACGTACGTGGATGCGAAAGAACAGGCGCAATGACGTTCGTTTCGTTTGGACGGACGTACGTGGATGCGAATGAACGGGCGCAAGGACGTTCGTTTCGTTTGGACGGACGTACGTGGATGCGAAAGAACGGGCACAAGTACGTTCGTTCGGACGTACGTGGATACGGAAGAACGGACGCAAGGTCGTTCGTTTCGCTTGGACAGACGTACGTACATGCGAAAGAACGGACGCAAGGACGTTCGTTTCGTTTGGACGGACGGACGTATATGCGAAAGAACGGGCGCAAGGACGTTCGTTTCGTTTGGACGGACGTACGTGGATGCGAAAGAACGGACGCAAGGACGTTCATTTCGTTCGGTCGGACGTACGTGGATGCGAAAGAACGGACGCAAGGATGTTCGTTTCGTTTGGACGGACGTACGTGGATGCGAAAGAACGGACGGAAGGACGTTCGTTTCGTTTGGACGGACGTACGTGCACGCGAAAGAACGGACGCATGGACGTTCGATTCGTTTGGACCGACGTACGTGGATGCGAAAGAACAGGCGCAATGACGTTCGTTTCGTTTGGACGGACGTACGTGGATGCGAAAGAACGGACGCAAGGACGTTCGTTTCGTTGGGACGGACGTACGTGGATGCGAAAGAACGGACGCAAGAACGTTCGTTTTGTTCGGTCGGACGTACGTGCATGCGAAAGAACGGACGCAAGGACGTTCGTTTCGTTTGGACGGACGTACGTGCAAACGAAAGAACGGACGCAAGGACGTTCGTTTCCTTTGGACGGACGTACGTGCATGCGAAAGGACGGACGCAAGGACGTTCGTTTCGTTCGGTCGGACGTACGTGGATGCGGAAGAACGGACGCAAGGACGTTCGTTTCGTTTGGACGGACGTACGTGCATGCGAAAGAACGGACGCAAGGACGTTCGTTTCGTTTGGACGGACGTACGTGCATGCGAAAGAACGGACGCAAGGACGTTCGTTTCGTTTGGACGGACGTACGTGCATGCGAAAGAACGGGCGCAAGGACGTTCGTTTCGTTCGGTCGGACGTACGTGCATGCGAAAGAACGGACGCAAGGACGTTCGTTTCGTTCGAACGGACGTACGTGGATGCGAAAGAACGGACGCAAGGACGTTCGTTTCGTTTGGACGTACGTACGTGGATGCGAAAGAACGGACGCAAGGACGTTCGTTTTGTTCGAATGGACGTACGTGGATGTGAAAGAACCGACGCAAGGACGTTCGTTTCGTTTGGACGGACGTACGTGTATGCGAAAGAACCGACGCAAGGACGTTCGTTTCGTTTGGACGGACGTACGTGGATGCGAAAGAACGGACGCAAAGACGTTCGTTTCGTTTGGACGGACGTAGGTGCATGCGAAAGAACGGACGCATGGACGTTCGATTCGTTTGGACGGACTACGTGGATGCGAAAGAACGGGCGCAAGGACGTTCGTTTCGTTTGGACGGACGTACGTGGATGCGAAAGAACGGGCGCAAGGACGTTCGTTTCGTTTGGACGGACGTACGTGCATGCGAAAGAACGGACGCAAGGACGTTCGTTTCGTTCGAACGGACGTACGTGGATGCGAAAGAACGGACGCAAGGACGTTCGTTTCGTTCGAACGGACGTACGTGGTTGCGAAAGAACGGACGCAAGGACGTTCGTTTCGTTTGGACGGACGTACGTGCATGTGAAAGAACGGACGCAAGGACGTTCGTTCGGACGTACGTGGATACGGAAGAACGGACGCAAGGTCGTTCGTTTCGCTTGGACAGACGTACGTGCATGCGAAAGAACGGACGCAAGGATGTTCGTTTCGTTTGGACGAACGTACGTGCATGCGAAAGAACCGACGCAAGGACGTTCGTTTCGTTTGGACGGACGTACGTGCATGCGAAAGAACGGACGCAAGGACGTTCGTTTCGTTCGGTCGGACGTACGTGGGTGCGGAAGAACGGACGCAAGGACGTTCGTTTCGTTTGGACGGACGTACGTGCATGCGAAAGAACGGACGCAAGGACGTTCGTTTCCTTTGGACGGACGTACGTGCATGCGAAAGAACGGACGCAAGGACGTTCGTTTCGTTTGGACGGACGTACGTGGATCCGAAAGAACGGGCGCGAGGACGCTCGTTTCGTTTGCACGGACGTACGTGGATGCGAAAGAACGGACGCAAGGACTTTCGTTTCGTTCGGTCGGACGTACGTGGATGCGAAAGAACGGACGCAAGGACGTTCGTTTCGTTTGGACGGATGTACGTGCATGCGAAAGAACGGACGCAAGGACGTTCGTTTCGCTTAGACGGACGTACGTGCATGCGATAGAACGGACGCAAGGACATTCATTTTGTTCGGTCGGACGTACGTGGATGCGAAAGAACGGACGCAAGGACGTTCGATTCGTTTGGACGGACGTACGTGCATGCGAAAGAACGGACGCAAGGACGTTCGTTTCGTTTGGACGCACTACGTGCATGCGAAAGAACGATCGCAATGACGTTGGTTTCGTCCGGTCGGAGTACGTGGATGAGAAAGAACGGACGCAAGGACGTTCGTTTCGTTCGGTCGGACGTACGTGGATGCGAAAGAACGGGCGCATGGACGTTCGTTTCTTTCGAACGGACGTACGTGGATGCGAAAGAACGGACGCAAGGACCTTCGTTTCGTTGGGACGGACGTACGTGGATGCGAAAGAACGGACGCAAGAACGTTCGTTTTGTTCGGTCGGACGTACGTGCATGCGAAAGAACGGACGCAAGGACGTTCGTTTCGTTTGGACGGACGTACGTGCATACGAAAGAACGGACGCAAGAACGTTCGTTTCCTTTGGACGGACGTACGTGCATGCGAAAGAACGGACGCAAGGACGTTCGTTTCGTTCGGTCGGACGTACGTGGATGCGGAAGAACGGACGCAAGGACGTTCGTTTTGTTTGGACGGACGTACGTGCATGCGAAAGAACGGACGCAAGGACGTTCGTTTCGTTTGGACGGACGTACGTGCATGCGAAAGAACGGACGCAAGGACGTTCGTTTCGTTTGGACGGACGTACGTGCATGCGAAAGAACGGGCGCAAGGACGTTCGTTTCGTTCGGTCGGACGTACGTGCATGCGAAAGAACGGACGCAAGGACGTTCGTTTCGTTCGAACGGACGTACGTGGATGCGAAAGAACGGACGCAAGGACGTTCGTTTCGTATGGACGTACGTACGTGGATGCGAAAGAACGGACGCAAGGACGTTCGTTTCGTTCGAATGGACGTACGTGGATGTGAAAGAACGGACGCAAGGACGTTCGTTTCGTTTGGACGGACGTACGTGTATGCGAAAGAACCGACGCAAGGACGTTCGTTTCGTTTGGACGGACGTACGTGGATGCGAAAGAACGGACGCAAAGACGTTCGTTTCGTTTGGACGGACGTACGTGCATGCGAAAGAACGGACGCATGGACGTTCGATTCGTTTGGACGGACTACGTGGATGCGAAAGAACGGGCGCAAGGACGTTCGTTTCGTTTGGACGGACGTACGTGGATGCGAAAGAACGGGCGCAAGGACGTTCGTTTCGTTTGGACGGACGTACGTGCATGCGAAAGAACGGACGCAAGGACGTTCGTTTCGTTCGAACGGACGTACGTGGATGCGAAAGAACGGAGGCAAGGACGTTCGTTTCGTTCGAACGGACGTACGTGGTTGCGAAAGAACGGACGCAAGGACGTTCGTTTCGTTTGGACGGACGTACGTGCATGTGAATGAACGGACGCAAGGACGTTCGTTCGGACGTACGTGGATACGGAAGAACGGACGCAAGGACGTTCGTTTCGTTTGGACGGACGTACGTGCATGTGAATGAACGGACGCAAGGACGTTCGTTCGGACGTACGTGGATACGGAAGAACGGACGCAAGGTCGTTCGTTTCGCTTGGACAGACGTACGTGCATGCGAAAGAACGGACGCAAGGACGTTCGTTTCGTTTCGACGGACGGACGTATATGCGAAAGAACGGGCGCAAGGACGTTCGTTTCGTTTGGACGGACGTAGGTGGATGCGAAAGAACGGACGCAAGGACGTTCATTTCGTTCGGTCGGACGTACGTGGATGCGAAAGAACGGACGCAAGGATGTTCGTTTCGTTTGGACGGACGTACGTGGATGCGAAAGAACGGACGGAAGGACGTTCGTTTCGTTTGGACGGACGTACGTGCATGCGAAAGAACGGACGCATGGACGTTCGATTCTTTGGACGGACGTACGTGGATGCGAAAGAACAGGCGCAATGACGTTCGTTTCGTTTGGACGGACGTACGTGGATGCGAATGAACGGGCGCAAGGACGTTCGTTTCGTTTGGACGGACGTACGCGGATGCGAAAGAACGGGCACAAGTACGTTCGTTCGGACGTACGTGGATACGGAAGAACGGAGCCAAGGTCGTTCGTTTCGCTTGGACAGACGTACGTACATGCGAAAGAACGGACGCAAGGACGTTCGTTTCGTTTGGACGGACGGACGTATATGCGAAAGAACGGGCGCAAGGACGTTCGTTTCGTTTGGACGGACGTTCGTTTCGTTTGGACGGACGTACGTGGATGCGAAAGAACGGACGCAAGGACGTTCATTTCGTTCGGTCGGACGTACGTGGATGCGAAAGAACGGACGCAAGGATGTTCGTTTCGTTTGGACGGACGTACGTGCATGCGAAAGAACGGACGCAAGGACGTTCGTTTCGTTAGAACGGACGTACGTGGATGCGAAAGAACGGACGCAAGGACGTTCGTTTCGTTTGGACGTACGTACGTGGATGCGAAAGAACGGACGCAAGGACGTTCGTTTCGTTCGAATGGACGTACGTGTATGCGAAAGAACCGACGCAAGGACGTTCGTTTCGTTTGGACGGACGTACGTGGATGCGAAAGAACGGACGCAAAGACGTTCGTTTCGTTTGGACGGACGTACGTGCATGCGAAAGAACGGACGCATGGACGTTCGATTCGTTTGGACGGACTACGTGGATGCGAAAGAACGGGCGCAAGGACGTTCGTTTCGTTTGGACGGACGTACGTGCATGCGAAAGAACGGGCGCAAGGACGTTCGTTTCGTTTGGACGGACGTACGTGCATGCGAAAGAACGGACGCAAGGACGTTCGTTTCGTTCGAACGGACGTACGTGGATGCGAAAGAACGGAGGCAAGGACGTTCGTTTCGTTCGAACGGACGTACGTGGTTGCGAAAGAACGGACGCAAGGACGTTCGTTTCGTTTGGACGGACGTACGTGCATGTGAAAGAACGGACGCAAGGACGTTCGTTCGGACGTACGTGGATACGGAAGAACGGACGCAAGGTCGTTCGTTTCGCTTGGACAGACGTACGTGCATGCGAAAGAACGGACGCAAGGACGTTCGTTTCGTTTCGACGGACGGACGTATATGCGAAAGAACGGGCGCAAGGACGTTCGTTTCGCTTGGACGGACGTACGTGGATGCGAAAGAACGGACGCAAGGACGTTCATTTCGTTCGGTCGGACATACGTGGATGCGAAAGAACGGACGCAAGGATGTTCGTTTCGTTTGGACGGACGTACGTGGATGCGAAAGAACGGACGGAAGGACGTTCGTTTCGTTTGGACGGACGTACGTGCATGCGAAAGAACGGACGCATGGACGTTCGATTCGTTTGGACGGACGTACGTGGATGCGAAAGAACAGGCGCAATGACGTTCGTTTCGTTTGGACGGACGTACGTGGATGCGAATGAACGGGCGCAAGGACGTTCGTTTCGTTTGGACGGACGTACGTGGATGCGAAAGAACGGGCACAAGTACGTTCGTTCGGACGTACGTGGATACGGAAGAACGGACGCAAGGTCGTTCGTTTCGCTTGGACAGACGTACGTACATGCGAAAGAACGGACGCAAGGACGTTCGTTTCGTTTGGACGGACGGACGTATATGCGAAAGAACGGGCGCAAGGACGTTCGTTTCGTTTGGACGGACGTACGTGGATGCGAAAGAACGGACGCAAGGACGTTCATTTCGTTCGGTCGGACGTACGTGGATGCGAAAGAACGGACGCAAGGATGTTCGTTTCGTTTGGACGGACGTACGTGGATGCGAAAGAACGGACGGAAGGACGTTCGTTTCGTTTGGACGGACGTACGTGCACGCGAAAGAACGGACGCATGGACGTTCGATTCGTTTGGACGGACGTACGTGGATGCGAAAGAACAGGCGCAATGACGTTCGTTTCGTTTGGACGGACGTACGTGGATGCGAAAGAACGGACGCAAGGACGTTCGTTTCGTTGGGACGGACGTACGTGGATGCGAAAGAACGGACGCAAGAACGTTCGTTTTGTTCGGTCGGACGTACGTGCATGCGAAAGAACGGACGCAAGGACGTTCGTTTCGTTTGGACGGACGTACGTGCAAACGAAAGAACGGACGCAAGGACGTTCGTTTCCTTTGGACGGACGTACGTGCATGCGAAAGGACGGACGCAAGGACGTTCGTTTCGTTCGGTCGGACGTACGTGGATGCGGAAGAACGGACGTACGTGGATGCGGAAGAACGGACGCAAGGACGTTCGTTTCGTTTGGACGGACGTACGTGCATGCGAAAGAACGGACGCAAGGACGTTCGTTTCGTTTGGACGGACGTACGTGCATGCGAAAGAACGGACGCAAGGACGTTCGTTTCGTTTGGACGGACGTACGTGCATGCGAAAGAACGGGCGCAAGGACGTTCGTTTCGTTCGGTCGGACGTACGTGCATGCGAAAGAACGGACGCAAGGACGTTCGTTTCGTTCGAACGGACGTACGTGGATGCGAAAGAACGGACGCAAGGACGTTCGTTTCGTTTGGACGTACGTACGTGGATGCGAAAGAACGGACGCAAGGACGTTCGTTTTGTTCGAATGGACGTACGTGGATGTGAAAGAACCGACGCAAGGACGTTCGTTTCGTTTGGACGGACGTACGTGTATGCGAAAGAACCGACGCAAGGACGTTCGTTTCGTTTGGACGGACGTACGTGGATGCGAAAGAACGGACGCAAAGACGTTCGTTTCGTTTGGACGGACGTAGGTGCATGCGAAAGAACGGACGCATGGACGTTCGATTCGTTTGGACGGACTACGTGGATGCGAAAGAACGGGCGCAAGGACGTTCGTTTCGTTTGGACGGACGTACGTGGATGCGAAAGAACGGGCGCAAGGACGTTCGTTTCGTTTGGACGGACGTACGTGCATGCGAAAGAACGGACGCAAGGACGTTCGTTTCGTTCGAACGGACGTACGTGGATGCGAAAGAACGGACGCAAGGACGTTCGTTTCGTTCGAACGGACGTACGTGGTTGCGAAAGAACGGACGCAAGGACGTTCGTTTCGTTTGGACGGACGTACGTGCATGTGAAAGAACGGACGCAAGGACGTTCGTTCGGACGTACGTGGATACGGAAGAACGGACGCAAGGTCGTTCGTTTCGCTTGGACAGACGTACGTGCATGCGAAAGAACGGACGCAAGGATGTTCGTTTCGTTTGGACGAACGTACGTGCATGCGAAAGAACCGACGCAAGGACGTTCGTTTCGTTTGGACGGACGTACGTGCATGCGAAAGAACGGACGCATGGACGTTCGATTCGTTTGGACGGACGTACGTGGATGCGAAAGAACGGGCGCAAGGACGTTCGTTTCGTTTGGACGGACGTACGTGGATGCGAAAGAACGGGCGCAAGGACGTTCGTTTCGTTTGGACGGACGTACGTGCATGCGAAAGAACGGACGCAAGGACGTTCGTTTCGTTCGAACGGACGTACGTGGATGCGAAAGTACGGACGTAAGGACGTTCGTTTCGTTTGGACGGACGTACGTGCATGCGAAAGAACCGACGCAAGGACGTTCGTTTCGTTTGGACGGACGTACGTGGATGCGAAAGAACGGACGCAAGGACTTCGTTTCGTTTGGACGTACGTACGTGGATGCGAAAGAACGGACGCAAGGACGTTCGTTTCGTTTGGACGTACGTACGCGGATGCGAAAGAACGGACGCAAGGACATTCGTTTCGTTCGAATGGACGTACGTGGATGTGAAAGAACGGACGCAAGGACGTTCGTTTCGTTCGAACGGACGTACGTGCATGCGAAAGAACGGACGCAAGGACGTTCGTGTCGTTTGGACGTACGTACGTGCATGCGAAAGAACCGACGCAAGGACGTTCGTTTCGTTTGGACGGACGTACGTGGATGCGAAAGAACGGACGCAAGGACGTTCGTTTCGTTTGGACGTACGTACGTGGATGCGAAAGAACGGACGCAAGGACGTTCGTTTCGTTCGAATGGACGTACGTGGATGTGAAAGAACGGACGCAAGGACGTTCGTTTCGTTTGGACGGACGTACGTGCATGCGAAAGAACCGACGCAAGGACGTTCGTTTCGCTTAGACGGACGTACGTGCATGCGATAGAACGGACGCAAGGACATTCATTTTGTTCGGTCGGACGTACGTGGATGCGAAAGAACGGACGCAAGGACGTTCGATTCGTTTGGACGGACGTACGTGCATGCGAAAGAACGGACGCAAGGACGTTCGTTTCGTTTGGACGCACTACGTGCATGCGAAAGAACGATCGCAATGACGTTGGTTTCGTCCGGTCGGAGTACGTGGATGAGAAAGAACGGACGCAAGGACGTTCGTTTCGTTCGGTCGGACGTACGTGGATGCGAAAGAACGGGCGCATGGACGTTCGTTTCTTTCGAACGGACGTACGTGGATGCGAAAGAACGGACGCAAGGACGTTCGTTTCGTTGGGACGGACGTACGTGGATGCGAAAGAACGGATGCAAGAACGTTCGTTTTGTTCGGTCGGACGTACGTGCATGCGAAAGAACGGACGCAAGGACGTTCGTTTCGTTTGGACGGACGTACGTGCATACGAAAGAACGGACGCAAGGACGTTCGTTTCCTTTGGACGGACGTACGTGCATGCGAAAGAACGGACGCAAGGACGTTCGTTTCGTTCGGTCGGACGTACGTGGATGCGAAAGAACGGACGCAAGGACGTTCGTTTCGTTTGGACGGACGTACGTGCATGCGAAAGAACGGACGCAAGGACGTTCGTTTCGTTTGGACGGACGTACGTGCATGCGAAAGAACGGACGCAAGGACGTTCGTTTCGTTTGGACGGACGTACGTGCATGCGAAAGAACGGGCGCAAGGACGTTCGTTTCGTTCGGTCGGACGTACGTGCATGCGAAAGAACGGACGCAAGGACGTTCGTTTCGTTCGAACGGACGTACGTGGATGTGAAAGAACGGACGCAAGGACGTTCGTTTCGTTTGGACGGACGTACGTGTATGCGAAAGAACCGACGCAAGGACGTTCGTTTCGTTTGGACGGACGTACGTGGATGCGAAAGAACGGACGCAAAGACGTTCGTTTCGTTTGGACGGACGTACGTGCATGCGAAAGAACGGACGCATGGACGTTCGATTCGTTTGGACGGACTACGTGGATGCGAAAGAACGGGCGCAAGGACGTTCGTTTCGTTTGGACGGACGTACGTGGATGCGAAAGAACGGGCGCAAGGACGTTCGTTTCGTTTGGACGGACGTACGTGCATGCGAAAGAATGGACGCAAGGACGTTCGTTTCGTTCGAACGGACGTACGTGGATGCGAAAGAACGGACGCAAGGACGTTCGTTTCGTTCGAACGGACGTACGTGGTTGCGAAAGAAAGGACGCAAGGACGTTCGTTTCGTTTGGACGGACGTACGTGCATGTGAAAGAACGGACGCAAGGACGTTCGTTCGGACGTACGTGGATACGGAAGAACGGACGCAAGGTCGTTCGTTTCGCTTGGACAGACGTACGTGCATGCGAAAGAACGGACGCAAGGACGTTCGTTTCGTTTCGACGGACGGACGTATATGCGAAAGAACGGGCGCAAGGACGTTCGTTTCGTTTGGACGGACGTACGTGGATGCGAAAGAACGGACGCAAGGACGTTCATTTCGTTCGGTCGGACGTACGTGGATGCGAAAGAACGGACGCAAGGATGTTCGTTTCGTTTGGACGGACGTACGTGGATGCGAAAGAACGGACGGAAGGACGTTCGTTTCGTTTGGACGGACGTACGTGCATGCGAAAGAACGGACGCATGGACGTTCGATTCGTTTGGACGTACGTACGTGGATGCGAAAGAACAGGCGCAATGACGTTCGTTTCGTTTGGACGGACGTACGTGGATGCGAATGAACGGGCGCAAGGACGTTCGTTTCGTTTGGACGGACGTACGTGGATGCGAAAGAACGGGCACAAGTACGTTCGTTCGGACGTACGTGGATACGGAAGAACGGACGCAAGGTCGTTCGTTTCGCTTGGACAGACGTACGTACATGCGAAAGAACGGACGCAAGGACGTTCGTTTCGTTTGGACGGACGGACGTATATGCGAAAGAACGGGCGCAAGGACGTTCGTTTCGTTTGGACGGACGTACGTGGATGCGAAAGAACGGACGCAAGGACGTTCATTTCGTTCGGTCGGACGTACGTGGATGCGAAAGAACGGACGCAAGGATGTTCGTTTCGTTGGGACGGACGTACGTGGATGCGAAAGAACGGACGGAAGGACGTTCGTTTCGTTTGGACGGACGTACGTGCACGCGAAAGAACTGACGCATGGACGTTCGATTCGTTTGGACGGACGTACGTGGATGCGAAAGAACAGGCGCAATGACGTTCGTTTCGTTTGGATGGACGTACGTGGATGCGAAAGAACGGACGCAAGGACGTTCGTTTCGTTGGGACGGACGTACGTGGATGCGAAAGAACGGACGCAAGAACGTTCGTTTTGTTCGGTCGGACGTACGTGCATGCGAAAGAACGGACGCAAGGACGTTCGTTTCGTTTGGACGGACGTACGTGCAAACGAAAGAACGGACGCAAGGACGTTCGTTTCCTTTGGACGGACGTACGTGCATGCGAAAGAACGGACGCAAGGACGTTCGTTTCGTTCGGTCGGACGTACGTGGATGCGGAAGAACGGACGCAAGGACGTTCGTTTCATTTGGACGGACGTACGTGCAGGCGAAAGAACGGACGCAAGGACGTTCGTTTTGTTTGGACGGACGTACGTGCATGCGAAAGAACGGACGCAAGGACGTTCGTTTCGTTTGGACGGACGTACGTGCATGCGAAAGAACGGGCGCAAGGACGTTCGTTTCGTTCGGTCGGACGTACGTGCATGCGAAAGAACGGACGCAAGGACGTTCGTTTCGTTCGAACGGACGTACGTGGATGCGAAAGAACGGACGCAAGGACGTTCGTTTCGTTTGGACGTACGTACGTGGATGCGAAAGAACGGACGCAAGGACGTTCGTTTCGTTTGGACGGACGTACGTGCAAACGAAAGAACGGACGCAAGGACGTTCGTTTCCTTTGGACGGACGTACGTGCATGCGAAAGAACGGACGCAAGGACGTTCGTTTCGTTCGGTCGGACGTACGTGGATGCGGAAGAACGGACGCAAGGACGTTCGTTTCATTTGGACGGACGTACGTGCAGGCGAAAGAACGGACGCAAGGACGTTCGTTTTGTTTGGACGGACGTACGTGCATGCGAAAGAACGGACGCAAGGACGTTCGTTTCGTTTGGACGGACGTACGTGCATGCGAAAGAACGGGCGCAAGGACGTTCGTTTCATTCGGTCGGACGTACGTGCATGCGAAAGAACGGACGCAAGGACGTTCGTTTCGTTCGAACGGACGTACGTGGATGCGAAAGAACGGACGCAAGGACGTTCGTTTCGTTTGGACGTACGTACGTGGATGCGAAAGAACGGACGCAAGGACGTTCGTTTCGTTCGAATGGACGTACGTGGATGTGAAAGAACGGACGCAAGGACGTTCGTTTCGTTTGGACGGACGTACGTGTATGCGAAAGAACCGACGCAAGGACGTTCGTTTCGTTTGGACGGACGTACGTGGATGCGAAAGAACGGACGCAAAGACGTTAGTTTCGTTTGGACGGACGTAGGTGCATGCGAAAGAACGGACGCATGGACGTTCGATTCGTTTGGACGGACTACGTGGATGCGAAAGAACGGGCGCAAGGACGTTCGTTTCGTTTGGACGGACGTACGTGGATGCGAAAGAACGGGCGCAAGGACGTTCGTTTCGTTTGGACGGACGTACGTGCATGCGAAAGAACGGACGCAAGGACGTTCGTTCGGACGTACGTGGATACGGAAGAACGGACGCAAGGTCGTTCGTTTCGCTTGGACAGACGTACGTGCATGCGAAAGAACGGACGCAAGGACGTTCGTTTCGTTTCGACGGACGGACGTATATGCGAAAGAACGGGCGCAAGGACGTTCGTTTCGTTTGGACGGACGTACGTGGATGCGAAAGAACGGACGCAAGGACGTTCATTTCGTTCGGTCGGACGTACGTGGATGCGAAAGAACGGACGGAATGACGTTCGTTTCGTTTGGACGGACGTACGTGCATGCGAAAGAACGGACGCATGGACGTTCGATTCGTTTGGACGGACGTACGTGGATGCGAAAGAACAGGCGCAATGACGTTCGTTTCGTTTGGACGGACGTACGTGGATGCGAATGAACGGGCGCAAGGACGTTCGTTTCGTTTGGACGGACGTACGTGGATGCGAAAGAACGGGCACAAGTACGTTCGTTCGGACGTACGTGGATACGGAAGAACGGACGCAAGGTCGTTCGTTTCGCTTGGACAGACGTACGTACATGCGAAAGAACGGACGCAAGGACGTTCGTTTCGTTTGGACAGACGGACGTATATGCGAAAGAACGGGCGCAAGGACGTTCGTTTCGTTTGGACGGACGTACGTGGATGCGAAAGAACGGACGCAAGGACGTTCATTTCGTTCGGTCGGACGTACGTGGATGCGAAAGAACGGACGCAAGGATGTTCGTTTCGTTTGGACGGACGTACGTGGATGCGAAAGAACGGACGGAAGGACGTTCGTTTCGTTTGGACGGACGTACGTGCACGCGAAAGAACGGACGCATGGACGTTCGATGCGTTTGGACGGACGTACGTGGATGCGAAAGAACAGTCGCAATGACGTTCGTTTCGTTTGGACGGACGTACGTGGATGCGAAAGAACGGGCGCAAGGACTTTCGTTTCGTTTGGACGGACGTACGTGAATGCGAAAGAATGGGCGCAAGTACGTTCGTTTCGTTCGGTCGGACGTACGTGCATGCGAAAGAACGGACGCAAGGACGTTCGTTTCGTTTGGACGGACGTACGTGCATGCGAAATAACGGACGCAAGGACGTTCGTTTCGTTCGGTCGGACGTACGTGGATGCGGAAGAACGGACGCAAGGACGTTCGTTTCGTTTGGACGGACGTATGTGCATGCGAAATAACGGACGCAAGGACGTTCGTTTCGTTTGGACGGACGTACGTGGATGCGAAAGAACGGGCGCAAGGACGTTCGTTTCGTTTGGACGGACGTACGTGCATGCGAAAGAACGGACGCAAGGACGTTCGATTCGTTTGGACGGACGTACGTGGATGCGAAAGAACGGGCGCAAGGACGTTCGTTTTGTTTGGACGGACGTACGTGCATGCGAAAGAACGGACGCAAGGACATTCGTTTCGTTCGGTCGGACGTAAATGAATGCGAAAGAACGGGCACAAGTACGTTCGTTTCGTTCGTTCGGACGTACGTGCATACGGAAGAACGGACGCAAGGTCGTTCGTTTCGCTTGGACAGACGTACGTGCATGCGAAAGAACGGACGCAATGACTTTCGTTTTGTTTGGACGGACGTACGTATATCCGAAAGAACGGGCGCAAGGACTTTCGTTTCGTTTGGACGGACGTACGTGAATGCGAAAGAATGGGCGCAAGTACGTTCGTTTCGTTCGGTCGGACGTACGTGCATGCGAAAGAACGGACGCAAGGACGTTCGTTTCGTTTGGACGGACGTACGTGCATGCGAAATAACGGACGCAAGGACGTTCGTTTCGTTCGGTCGGACGTACGTGGATGCGGAAGAACGGACGCAAGGACGTTCGTTTCGTTTGGACGGACGTATGTGCATGCGAAATAACGGACGCAAGGACGTTCGTTTCGTTTGGACGGACGTACGTGGATGCGAAAGAACGGGCGCAAGGACGTTCGTTTCGTTTGGACGGACGTACGTGCATGCGAAAGAACGGACGCAAGGACGTTCGATTCGTTTGGACGGACGTACGTGGATGCGAAAGAACGGGCGCAAGGACGTTCGTTTTGTTTGGACGGACGTACGTGCATGCGAAAGAACGGACGCAAGGACATTCGTTTCGTTCGGTCGGACGTAAATGAATGCGAAAGAACGGGCACAAGTACGTTCGTTTCGTTCGTTCGGACGTACGTGCATACGGAAGAACGGACGCAAGGTCGTTCGTTTCGCTTGGACAGACGTACGTGCATGCGAAAGAACGGACGCAATGACTTTCGTTTTGTTTGGACGGACGTACGTATATCCGAAAGAACGGGCGCAAGGACGTTCGTTTCGTTTGGACGGACGTACGTGGATGCGAAAGAACGGACGCAAGGACGTTCGTTTCGTTTGGACGGACGTACGTGGATGAGAAAGAACGGACGCAAGGATGTTCGTTTCGTTTGGACGGACGTACGTGCATGCGAAAGAACCGACGCAAGGACGTTCGTTTCGTTTGGACGGACGTACGTGGATGCGAAAGAACGGACGCAAGGACGTTCGTTTCGTTTGGACGGACGTACGTGCATGCGAAAGAACGGACGCATGGACGTTCGATTCGTTTGGACGGACGTACGTGGATGCGAAAGAACGGGCGCAAGGACGTTCGTTTCGTTTGGACGGACGTACGTGGATGCGAAAGAACGGGCGCAAGGACGTTCGTTTCGTTTGGACGGACGTACGTGCATGCGAAAGAACGGACGCAAGGACGTTCGTTTCGTTCGAACGGACGTACGTGGATGCGAAAGTACGGACGCAAGGACGTTCGTTTCGTTTGGACGGACGTACGTGCATGCGAAAGAACCGACGCAAGGACGTTCGTTTCGTTTGGACGGACGTACGTGGATGCGAAAGAACGGACGCAAGGACTTCGTTTCGTTTGGACGTACGTACGTGGATGCGAAAGAACGGACGCAAGGACGTTCGTTTCGTTTGGACGTACGTACGTGGATGCGAAAGAACGGACGCAAGGACATTCGTTTCGTTCGAATGGACGTACGTGGATGTGAAAGAACGGACGCAAGGACGTTCGTTTCGTTTGGACGGACGTACGTGCATGCGAAAGAACCGACGCAAGGACGTTCGTTTCGTTTGGACGGACGTACGTGGATGCGAAAGAACGGACGCAAAGACGTTCGTTTCGTTTGGACGGACGTATGTGCATGCGAAAGAACGGACGCATGGACGTTCGATTCGTTTGGACGGACGTACGTGGATGCGAAAGAACGGGCGCAAGGACGTTCGTTTCGTTTGGACGGACGTACGTGGATGCGAAAGAACGGGCGCAAGGACGTTCGTTTCGTTCGAACGGACGTACGTGGATGCGAAAGTACGGACGCAGGGACGTTCCTTTCGTTCGAACGGACGTACGTGGATGCGAAAGAACGGACGCAAGGACGTTCGTTTCGTTCGAATGGACGTACGTGGATGTGAAAGAACGGACGCAAGGACGTTCGTTTCGTTCGAACGGACGTACGTGGATGCGAAAGAACGGACGCAAGGACGTTCGTTTCGTTTGGACGTACGTACGTGGATGCGAAAGAACGGACGCAAGGACGTTCGTTTCGTTCGAATGGACGTACGTGGATGTGAAAGAACGGACGCAAGGACGTTCGTTTCGTTTGGACGGACGTACGTGCATGCGAAAGAACCGACGCAAGGACGTTCGTTTCGTTTGGACGGACGTACGTGGATGCGAAATAACGGACGCAAGGACGTTCGTTTCGTTTGGACGTACGTACGTGGATGCGAAAGAACGGACGCAAGGACGTTCGTTTCGTTCGAATGGACGTAGGTGGATGTGAAAGAACGGACGCAAGGACGTTCGTTTCGTTCGAATGGACGTACGTGGATGTGAAAGAACGGACGCAAGGACGTTCGTTTCGTTCGAACGGACGTACGTGCATGCGAAAGAACGGACGCAAGGACGTTCGTATCGTTTGGACGTACGTACGTGGATGCGAAAGAACGGACGCAAGGACGTTCGTTTCGTTTGGACGGACGTACGTGGATGCGAAAGAATGGGCGCAAGTACGTTCGTTTCGTTCGGTCGGACGTACGTGCATGCGAAAGAACGGACGCAAGGACGTTCGTTTCGTTTGGACGGACGGACGTGCATGCGAAATAACGGACGCAAGGACGTTCGTTTCGTTCGGTCGGACGTACGTGGATGCGGAAGAACGGACGCAAGGACGTTCGTTTCGTTTGGACGGACGTACGTGCATGCGAAAGAACGGACGCAAGGACGTTCGTTTCGTTTGGACGGACGTACGAGCATGCGAAAGAACGGACGCAAGGACGTTCGATTCGTTTGGACGGACGTACGTGGATGCGAAAGAACGGGCGCAAGGACGTTCGTTTCGTTTGGACGGACGTACGTGGATGCGAAAGAACGGGCGCAAAGACGTTCGTTTCGTTTGGACGGACGTACGTGGATGCGAAAGAACGGACGCAAGGACGTTCGTTTCGTTCGGTCGGACGTACGTGCATGCGAAAGAACGGACGCAAGGACATTCGTTTCGTTCGGTCGGACGTAAATGAATGCGAAAGAACGGGCACAAGTACGTTCGTTTCGTTCGTTCGGACGTACGTGCATACGGAAGAACGGACGCAAGGTCGTTCGTTTCGCTTGGACAGACGTACGTGCATGCGAAAGAACGGACGCAATGACGTTCGTTTTGTTTGGACGGACGTACGTATTTCCGAAAGAACGGGCGCAAGGACGTTCGTTTCGTTTGGACGGACGTACGTGGATGCGAAAGAACGGACGCAAGGATGTTCGTTTCGTTTGGACGGACGTACGTGCATGCGAAAGAACCGACGCAAGGACGTTCGATTCGTTCTAACGGACGTACGTGGATGCGAAAGTACGGACGCAAGGACGTTCGTTTCGTTTGGACGGACGTACGTGCATGCGAAAGAACCGACGCAAGGACGTTCGTTTCGTTTAGACGGACGTACGTGCATGCGATAGAACGGACGCGAGGACGTTCATTTTGTTCGGTCGGACGTACGTGCATGCGAAAGAACGGACGCAAGGACGTTCGATTCGTTCGAACGGACGTACGTGGATGCGAAAGTACGGACGCAAGGACGTTCGTTTCGTTTGGACGGACGTACGTGGATGCGAAAGAACGGACGCAAGGACTTCGTTTCGTTTGGACGTACGTACGTGGATGCGAAAGAACGGACGCAAGGACGTTCGTTTCGTTTGGACGGACTTACGTGCATGTGAAAGAACGGACGCAAGGACGTTCGTTTCGTTCGAACGGACTTACGTGCATGCGAATGAACGGACGCAAGGACGTTCGTTTCGTTCGGTCGGACGTACGTGCATGCGAAAGAACGGGCGCAAGGACGTTCGTTTCGTTTGGACGGACGTACGTGCATGCGAAAGAACGGACGCAAGGACGTTCGTTTCGTTTGGACGGACGTACGTGGATGCGAAAGAACGGGCGCAAAGACGTTCGTTTCCTTTGGACGGACGTACGTGGATGCGAAAGAACGGACGCAAGGACGTTCGTTTCGTTCGGTCGGACGTACGTGCATGCGAAAGAACGGACGCAAGGACATTCGTTTCGTTCGGTCGGACGTAAATGAATGCGAAAGAACGGGCACAAGTACGTTCGTTTCGTTCGTTCGGACGTACGTGCATACGGAAGAACGGACGCAAGGTCGTTCGTTTCGCTTGGACAGACGTACGTGCATGCGAAAGAACGGACGCAATGACGTTCGTTTTGTTTGGACGGACGTACGTATTTCCGAAAGAACGGGCGCAAGGACGTTCGTTTCGTTTGGACGGACGTACGTGGATGCGAAAGAACGGACGCAAGGATGTTCGTTTCGTTTGGACGGACGTACGTGCATGCGAAAGAACCGACGCAAGGACGTTCGTTTCGTTTGGACGGACGTACGTGGATGCGAAAGAACGGACGCAAGGACGTTCGTTTCGTTTGGACGGACGTACGTGCATGCGAAAGAACGGACGCATGGACGTTCGATTCGTTTGGACGGACGTACGTGGATACGAAAGAACGGGCGCAAGGACGTTCGTTTCGTTTGGACGGACGTACGTGGATGCGAAAGAACGGGCGCAAGGACGTTCATTTCGTTTGGACGGACGTACGTGCATGCGAAAGAACGGACGCAAGGACGTTCGATTCGTTCGAACGGACGTACGTGGATGCGAAAGTACGGACGCAAGGACGTTCGTTTCGTTTGGACGGACGTACGTGCATGCGAAAGAACCGACGCAAGGACGTTCGTTTCGTTTGGACGGACGTACGTGGATGCGAAAGAACGGACGCAAGGACTTCGTTTCGTTTGGACGTACGTACGTGGATGCGAAAGAACGGACGCAAGGACGTTCGTTTCGTTTGGACGGACGTACGTGCATGTGAAAGAACGGACGCAAGGACGTTCGTTTCGTTCGAACGGACTTACGTGCATGCGAATGAACGGACGCAAGGACGTTCGTTTCGTTCGGTCGGACGTACGTGCATGCGAAAGAACGGGCGCAAGGACGTTCGTTTCGTTTGGACGGACGTACGTGCATGCGAAAGAACGGACGCAAGGACGTTCGTTTCGTTTGGACGGACGTACGTGGATGCGAAAGAACGGGCGCAAAGACGTTCGTTTCGTTTGGACGGACGTACGTGGATGCGAAAGAACGGACGCAAGGACGTTCGTTTCGTTCGGTCGGACGTACGTGCATGCGAAAGAACGGACGCAAGGACTTCGTTTCGTTTGGACGTACGTACGTGGATGCGAAAGAACGGACGCAAGGACGTTCGTTTCGTTTGGACGGACGTACGTGCATGTGAAAGAACGGACGCAAGGACGTTCGTTTCGTTCGTTCGGACGTACGTGCATACGGAATAACGGACGCAAGGTCGTTCGTTTCGCTTGGACAGACGTACGTGCATGCGAAAGAACGGACGTAATGACGTTCGTTTTGTTTGGACGGACGTACGTATTTCCGAAAGAACGGGCGCAAGCACGTTCGTTTCGTTTGGACGGACGTACGTGGATGCGAAAGAACGGACGCAAGGATGTTCGTTTCGTTTGGACGGACGTACGTGCATGCGAAAGAACCGACGCAAGGACGTTCGTTTCGTTTGGACGGACGTACGTGGATGCGAAAGAACGGACGCAAGGACGTTCGTTTCGTTTGGACGGACGTACGTGCATGCGAAAGAACGGACGCATGGACGTTCGATTCGTTTGGACGGACGTACGTGGATACGAAAGAACGGGCGCAAGGACGTTCGTTTCGTTTGGACGGACGTACGTGGATGCGAAAGAACGGGCGCAAGGACGTTCAATTCGTTTGGACGGACGTACGTGCATGCGAAAGAACGGACGCAAGGACGTTCGATTCGTTCGAACGGACGTACGTGGATGCGAAAGTACGGACGCAAGGACGTTCGTTTCGTTTGGACGGACGTACGTGCATGCGAAAGAACCGACGCAAGGACGTTCGTTTCGTTTGGACGGACGTACGTGGATGCGAAAGAACGGACGCAAGGACGTTCGTTTCGTTCGAATGGACGTACGTGGATGTGAAAGAACGGACGCAAGGACGTTCGTTTCGTTTGGACGGACGTACGTGCATGCGAAAGAACCGACGCAAGGACGTTCGTTTCGTTTGGACGGACGTACGTGGATGCGAAAGAACGGACGCAAAGACGTTCGTTTCGTATGGACGGACGTACGTGCATGCGAAAGAACGGACGCATGGACGTTCGATTCGTTTGGACGGACGTACGTGGATGCGAAAGAACGGGCGCAAGGACGTTCGTTTCGTTTGGACGGACGTACGTGGATGCGAAAGAACGGGCGCAAGGACGTTCGTTTCGTTCGAACGGACGTACGTGGATGCGAAAGTACGGACGCAGGGACGTTCGTTTCGTTCGAACGGACGTACGTGGATGCGAAAGAACGGACGCAAGGACGTTCGTTTCGTTCGAATGGACGTACGTGGATGTGAAAGAACGGACGCAAGGACGTTCGTTTCGTTCGAACGGACGTACGTGGATGCGAAAGAACGGACGCAAGGACTTCGTTTCGTTTGGACGTACGTACGTGGATGCGAAAGAACGGACGCAAGGACGTTCGTTTCGTTCGAATGGACGTACGTGGATGTGAAAGAACGGACGCAAGGACGTTCGTTTCGTTTGGACGGACGTACGTGCATGCGAAAGAACCGACGCAAGGACGTTCGTTTCGTTTGGACGGACGTACGTGGATGCGAAAGAACGGACGCAAAGACGTTCGTTTCGTATGGACGGACGTACGTGCATGCGAAAGAACGGACGCATGGACGTTCGATTCGTTTGGACGGACGTACGTGGATGCGAAAGAACGGGCGCAAGGACGTTCGTTTTGTTTGGACGGACGTACGTGGATGCGAAAGAACGGGCGCAAGGACGTTCGTTTCGTTCGAACGGACGTACGTGGATGCGAAAGTACGGACGCAGGGACGTTCGTTTCGTTCGAACGGACGTACGTGGATGCGAAAGAACGGACGCAAGGACGTTCGTTTCGTTCGAATGGACGTACGTGGATGTGAAAGAACGGACGCAAGGACGTTCGTTTCGTTCGAACGGACGTACGTGGATGCGAAAGAACGGACGCAAGGACTTCGTTTCGTTTGGACGTACGTACGTGGATGCGAAAGAACGGACGCAAGGACGTTCGTTTCGTTCGAATGGACGTACGTGGATGTGAAAGAACGGACGCAAGGACGTTCGTTTCGTTTGGACGGACGTACGTGCATGCGAAAGAACCGACGCAAGGACGTTCGTTTCGTTTGGACGGACGTACGTGGATGCGAAAGAACGGACGCAAAGACGTTCGTTTCGTATGGACGGACGTACGTGCATGCGAAAGAACGGACGCATGGACGTTCGATTCGTTTGGACGGACGTACGTGGATGCGAAAGAACGGGCGCAAGGACGTTTGTTTTGTTTGGACGGACGTACGTGGATGCGAAAGAACGGGCGCAAGGACGTTCGTTTCGTTCGAACGGACGTACGTGGATGCGAAAGTACGGACGCAGGGACGTTCGTTTCGTTCGAACGGACGTACGTGGATGCGAAAGAACGGACGCAAGGACGTTCGTTTCGTTCGAATGGACGTACGTGGATGTCAAAGAACGGACGCAAGGACGTTCGTTTCGTTCGAACGGACGTACGTGGATGCGAAAGAACGGACGCAAGGACGTTCGTTTCGTTTGGACGTACGTACGTGGATGCGAAAGAACGGACGCAAGGACGTTCGTTTCGTTCGAATGGACGTACGTGGATGTGAAGGAACGGACGCAAGGACGTTCGTTTAGTTTGGACGGACGTACGTGCATGCGAAAGAACTGACGCAAGGACGTTCGTTTCGTTTGGACGGACGTACGTGGATGCGAAAGAACGGACGCGAGGACTTCGTTTCGTTTGGACGTACGTACGTGGATGCGAAAGAACGGACGCAAGGACGTTCGTTTCGTTTGGACGTACGTACGTGGATGCGAAAGAACGGACGCAAGGACGTTCGTTTCGTTCGAATGGACGTACGTGGATGTGAAAGAACGGACGCAAGGACGTTCGTTTCGTTTGGACGGACGTACGTGCATGCGAAAGAACCGACGCAAGGACGTTCGTATCGTTTGGACGGACGTACGTGGATGCGAAAGAACGGACGCAAAGACGTTCGTTTCGTTTGGACGGACGTACGTGCATGTGAAAGAACGGACGCATGGACGTTCGATTCGTTTGGACGGACGTACGTGGATGCGAAAGAACGGGCGCAAGGACGTTCGGTTCGTTTGGACGGACGTACGTGGATGCGAAAGAACGGGCGCAAGGACGTTCGTTTCGTTTGGACGGACGTACGTGCATGCGAAAGAACGGACGCAAGGACGTTCGTTTCGTTTGGACGGACGTACGTGCATGCGAAAGAACGGACGCAAGGACGTTCGTTTCGTTTGGACGGACGTACGTGCACGGGAAAGAACGGACGCAAGGACGTTAGTTTCGTTTGGACGGACGTACGTGCATGCGAAAGAATGGACGCAAGGACGTTCGTTTCGTTCGAATGGACGTACGTGGATGTGAAAGAACGGACGCAAGGACGTTCGTTTCGTTTGGCCGGACGTACGTGCATGCGAAGGAACCGACGCAAGGACGTTCGTTTCGTTTGGACGGACGTACGTGGATGCGAAAGAACGGACGCAAGGACTTCGTTTCGTTTGGACGTACGTACGTGGATGCGAAAGAACGGACGCAAGGAAGTTCGTTTCGTTTGGAGGTACGTACGTGGATGCGAAAGAACGGACGCAAGGACGTTCGTTTCGTTCGAATGGACGTACGTGGATGTGAAAGAACGGACGCAAGGACGTTCGTTTCGTTTGGACGGACGTACGTGCATGCGAAAGAACCGACGCAAGGACGTTCGTTTCGTTTGGACGGACGTACGTGGATGCGAAAGAACGGACGCAAAGACGTTCGTTTCGTTTGGACGGACGTACGTGCATGCGAAAGAACGGACGCATGGACGTTCGATTCGTTTGGACGGACGTACGTGGATGCGAAAGAACGGGCGCAAGGACGTTCGTTTCGTTTGGACGGACGTACGTGGATGCGAAAGAACGGGCGCAAGGACGTTCGTTTCGTTTGGACGGACGTACGTGCATGCGAAAGAACGGACGCAAGGACGTTCGTTTCGTTCGAACGGACGTACGTGGATGCGAAAGTACGGACGCAAGGACGTTCGTTTCGTTCGAACGGACGTACGTGGATGCGAAAGAACGGACGCAAGGACGTTCGTTTCGTTCGAATGGACGTACGTGGATGTGAAAGAACGGACGCAAGGACGTTCGTTTCGTTCGAACGGACGTACGTGGATGCGAAAGAACGGACGCAAGGATGTTCGTTTCGTTTGGACGTACGTAGGTGGATGAGAAAGAACGGACGCAAGGACGTTCGTTTCGTTCGAATGGACGTACGTGGATGTGAAAGAACGGACGCAAGGACGTTCGTTTCGTTTGGACGTACGTACGTGCATGCGAAAGAACCGACGCAAGGACGTTCGTTTCGTTTGGACGGACGTACGTGGATGCGAAAGAACGGACGCAAAGACGTTCGTTTCGTTTGGACGGACGTACGTGCATGCGAAAGAACGGACGCATGGACGTTCGATTCGTTTGGACGGACGTACGTGGATGCGAAAGAACGGGCGCAAGGACGTGCGTTTCGTTTGGACGGACGTACGTGGATGCGAAAGAACGGGCGCAAGGACGTTCGTTTCGTTTGGACGGACGTACGTGCATGTGAAAGAACGGACGCAAGGACGTTCGTTTCGTTCGAACGGACGTACGTGCATGCGAAGGAACCGACGCAAGTACGTTCGTTTCGTTTGGACGGACGTACGTGGATGCGAAAGAACGGACGCAAGGACTTCGTTTCGTTTGGACGTACGTACGTGGATGCGAAAGAACGGACGCAAGGACGTTCGTTTCGTTTGGACGTACGTACGTGGATGCGAAAGAACGGACGCAAGGACGTTCGTTTCGTTCGAATGGACGTACGTGGATGTGAAAGAACGGACGAAAGGACGTTCGTTTCGTTTGGACGGACGTACGTGCATGCGAAAGAACCGACGCAAGGACGTTCGTTTCGTTTGGACGGACGTACGTGGATGCGAAAGAACGGACGCAAAGACGTTCGTTTCGTTTGGACGGACGTACGTGCATGCGAAAGAACGGACGCATGGACGTTCGATTCGTTTGGACGGACGTACGTGGATGCGAAAGAACGGGCGCAAGGACGTTCGTTTCGTTTGGACGGACGTACGTGGATGCGAAAGAACGGGCGCAAGGACGTTCGTTTCGTTTGGACGGACGTACGTGCATGCGAAAGAACGGACGCAAGGACGTTCGTTTCGTTCGAACGGACGTACGTGGATGCGAAAGTACGGACGCAAGGACGTTCGTTTCGTTCGAACGGACGTACGTGGATGCGAAAGAACGGACGCAAGGACGTTCGTTTCGTTCGAATGGACGTACGTGGATGTGAAAGAACGGACGCAAGGACGTTCGTTTCGTTCGAACGGACGTACGTGGATGCGAAAGAACGGACGCAAGGATGTTCGTTTCGTTTCGACGTACGTACGTGGATGCGAAAGAACGGACGCAAGGACGTTCGTTTCGTTCGAATGGACGTACGTGGATGTGAAAGAACGGACGCAAGGACGTTCGTTTCGTTTGGACGGACGTACGTGCATGCGAAAGAACCGACGCAAGGACGTTCGTTTCGTTTGGACGGACGTACGTGGATGCGAAAGAACGGACGCAAGGACGTTCGTTTCGTTCGAATGGACGTACGTGGATGTGAAAGAACGGACGCAAGGACGTTCGTTTCGGTTGGACGTACGTACGTGCATGCGAAAGAACCGACGCAAGGACGTTCGTTTCGTTTGGACGGACGTACGTGGATGCGAAAGAACTGACGCAAAGACGTTCGTTTCGTTTGGACGGACGTACGTGCATGCGAAAGAACGGACGCATGGACGTTCGATTCGTTTGGACGGACGTACGTGGATGCGAAAGAACGGGCGCAAGGACGTTCGTTTCGTTTGGACGGACGTACGTGGATGCGAAAGAACGGGCGCAAAGACGTTCGTTTCGTTTGGACGGACGTACGTGCATGCGAAAGAACGGACGCAAGGACGTTCGATTCGTTTGGACGGACGTACGTGGATGCGAAAGAACGGGCGCAAGGACGTTCGTTTCGTTTGGACGGACGTACGTGGATGCGAAAGAACGGGCGCAAAGACGTTCGTTTCGTTTGGACGGACGTACGTGGATGCGAAAGAACGGACGCAAGGACGTTCGTTTCGTTCGGTCGGACGTACGTGCATGCGAAAGAACGGACGCAAGGACATTCGTTTCGTTCGGTCGGACGTAAATGAATGCGAAAGAACGGGCACAAGTACGTTCGTTTCGTTCGTTCGGACGTACGTGCATACGGAAGAACGGACGCAAGGTCGTTCGTTTCGCTTCGACAGACGTACGTGCATGCGAAAGAACGGACGCAATGACTTTCGTTTTGTTTGGACGGACGTACGTATATCCGAAAGAACGGACGCAAGGACGTTCGTTTCGTTTGGACGGACGTACGTGGATGAGAAAGAACGGACGCAAGGATGTTCGTTTCGTTTGGACGGACGTACGTGCATGCGAAAGAACCGACGCAAGGACGTTCGTTTCGTTTGGACGGACGTACGTGGATGCGAAAGAACGGACGCAAGGACGTTCGTTTCGTTTGGACGGACGTACGTGCATGCGAAAGAACGGACGCATGGACGTTCGATTCGTTTGGACGGACGTACGTGGATGCGAAAGAACGGGCGCAAGGACGTTCGTTTCGTTTGGACGGACGTACGTGGATGCGAAAGAACGGGCGCAAGGACGTTCGTTTCGTTTGGACGGACGTACGTGCATGCGAAAGAACGGACGCAAGGACGTTCGTTTCGTTCGAACGGACGTACGTGGATGCGAAAGTACGGACGCAAGGACGTTCGTTTCGTTTGGACGGACGTACGTGCATGCGAAAGAACCGACGCAAGGACGTTCGTTTCGTTTGGACGGACGTACGTGGATGCGAAAGAACGGACGCAAGGACTTCGTTTCGTTTGGACGTACGTACGTGGATGCGAAAGAACGGACGCAAGGACGTTCGTTTCGTTTGGACGTACGTACGTGGATGCGAAAGAACGGACGCAAGGACATTCGTTTCGTTTGGACGGACGTACGTGCATGCGAAAGAACGGACGCATGGACGTTCGATTCGTTTGGACGGACGTACGTGGATGCGAAAGAACGGGCGCAAGGGCGTTCGTTTCGTTTGGACGGACGTACGTGGATGCGAAAGAACGGGCGCAAGGACGTTCGTTTCGTTTGGACGGACGTACGTGCATGCGAAAGAACGGACGCAAGGACGTTCGTTTCGTTCGAACGGACGTACGTGGATGCGAAAGTACGGACGCAAGGACGTTCGTTTCGTTCGAACGGACGTACGTGGATGCGAAAGAACGGACGCAAGGACGTTCGTTTCGTTCGAATGGACGTACGTGGATGTGAAAGAACGGACGCAAGGACGTTCGTTTCGTTCGAACGGACGTACGTGGATGCGAAAGAACGGACGCAAGGATGTTCGTTTCGTTTGGACGTACGTACGTGGATGCGAAAGAACGGACGCAAGGACGTTCGTTTCGTTCGAATGGACGTACGTGGATGTGAAAGAACGGACGCAAGGACGTTCGTTTCGTTTGGACGGACGCACGTGCATGCGAAAGAACGGACGCAAGGACATTCGTTTCGTTTGGACGGACGTACGTGCATGCGAAAGAACGGACGCATGGACGTTCGATTCGTTTGGACGGACGTACGTGGATGCGAAAGAACGGGCGCAAGGGCGTTCGTTTCGTTTGGACGGACGTACGTGGATGCGAAAGAACGGGCGCAAGGACGTTCGTTTCGTTTGGACGGACGTACGTGCATGCGAAAGAACGGACGCAAGGACGTTCGTTTCGTTCGAACGGACGTACGTGGATGCGAAAGTACGGACGCAAGGACGTTCGTTTCGTTCGAACGGACGTACGTGGATGCGAAAGAACGGACGCAAGGACGTTCGTTTCGTTCGAATGGACGTACGTGGATGTGAAAGAACGGACGCAAGGACGTTCGTTTCGTTCGAACGGACGTACGTGGATGCGAAAGAACGGACGCAAGGATGTTCGTTTCGTTTGGACGTACGTACGTGGATGCGAAAGAACGGACGCAAGGACGTTCGTTTCGTTCGAATGGACGTACGTGGATGTGAAAGAACGGACGCAAGGACGTTCGTTTCGTTTGGACGGACGCACGTGCATGCGAAAGAACCGACGCAAGGACGTTCGTTTCGTTTGGACGGACGTACGTGGATGCGAAAGAACGGACGCAAGGACTTCGTTTCGTTTGGACGTACGTAGGTGGATGAGAAAGAACGGACGCAAGGACGTTCGTTTCGTTCGAATGGACGTACGTGGATGTGAAAGAACGGACGCAAGGACGTTCGTTTCGTTTGGACGTACGTACGTGCATGCGAAAGAACCGACGCAAGGACGTTCGTTTCGTTTGGACGGACGTACGTGGATGCGAAAGAACGGACGCAAAGACGTTCGTTTCGTTTGGACGGACGTACGTGCATGCGAAAGAACGGACGCATGGACGTTCGATTCGTTTGGACGGACGTACGTGGATGCGAAAGAACGGGCGCAAGGACGTGCGTTTCGTTTGGACGGACGTACGTGGATGCGAAAGAACGGGCGCAAGGACGTTCGTTTCGTTTGGACGGACGTACGTGCATGTGAAAGAACGGACGCAAGGACGTTCGTTTCGTTCGAACGGACGTACGTGCATGCGAAGGAACCGACGCAAGGACGTTCGTTTCGTTTGGACGGACGTACGTGGATGCGAAAGAACGGACGCAAGGACTTCGTTTCGTTTGGACGTACGTACGTGGATGCGAAAGAACGGACGCAAGGACGTTCGTTTCGTTTGGACGTACGTACGTGGATGCGAAAGAACGGACGCAAGGACGTTCGTTTCGTTCGAATGGACGTACGTGGATGTGAAAGAACGGACGAAAGGACGTTCGTTTCGTTTGGACGGACGTACGTGCATGCGAAAGAACCGACGCAAGGACGTTCGTTTCGTTTGGACGGACGTACGTGGATGCGAAAGAACGGACGCAAAGACGTTCGTTTCGTTTGGACGGACGTACGTGCATGCGAAAGAACGGACGCATGGACGTTCGATTCGTTTGGACGGACGTACGTGGATGCGAAAGAACGGGCGCAAGGACGTTCGTTTCGTTTGGACGGACGTACGTGGATGCGAAAGAACGGGCGCAAGGACGTTCGTTTCGTTTGGACGGACGTACGTGCATGCGAAAGAACGGACGCAAGGACGTTCGTTTCGTTCGAACGGACGTACGTGGATGCGAAAGTACGGACGCAAGGACGTTCGTTTCGTTCGAACGGACGTACGTGGATGCGAAAGAACGGACGCAAGGACGTTCGTTTCGTTCGAATGGACGTACGTGGATGTGAAAGAACGGACGCAAGGACGTTCGTTTCGTTCGAACGGACGTACGTGGATGCGAAAGAACGGACGCAAGGATGTTCGTTTCGTTTGGACGTACGTACGTGGATGCGAAAGAACGGACGCAAGGACGTTCGTTTCGTTCGAATGGACGTACGTGGATGTGAAAGAACGGACGCAAGGACGTTCGTTTCGTTTGGACGGACGTACGTGCATGCGAAAGAACCGACGCAAGGACGTTCGTTTCGTTTGGACGGACGTACGTGGATGCGAAAGAACGGACGCAAGGACTTCGTTTCGTTTGGACGTACGTAGGTGGATGCGAAAGAACGGACGCAAGGACGTTCGTTTCGTTTGGACGTACGTACGTGGATGCGAAAGAACGGACGCAAGGACGTTCGTTTCGTTCGAATGGATGTACGTGGATGTGAAAGAACGGACGCAAGGACGTTCGTTTCGGTTGGACGTACGTACGTGCATGCGAAAGAACCGACGCAAGGACGTTCGTTTCGTTTGGACGGACGTACGTGGATGCGAAAGAACTCACGCAAAGACGTTCGTTTCGTTTGGACGGACGTACGTGCATGCGAAAGAACGGACGCATGGACGTTCGATTCGTTTGGACGGACGTACGTGGATGCGAAAGAACGGGCGCAAGGACGTTCGTTTCGTTTGGACGGACGTACGTGGATGCGAAAGAACGGGCGCAAGGACGTTCGTTTCGTTTGGACGGACGTACGTGCATGTGAAAGAACGGACGCAAGGACGTTCGTTTCGTTCGAACGGACGTACGTGCATGCGAATGAACGGACGCAATGACGTTCGTTTCGTTCGGTCGGACGTACGTGCATGCGAAAGAACGGGCGCAAGGACGTTCGTTTCGTTCGGTCGGACGTACGTGCATGCGAAAGAACGGGCGCAAGGACGTTCGTTTCGTTTGGACGGACGTACGTGCATGCGAAAGAACGGACGCAAGGACGTTCGTTTCGTTTGGTCGGACGTACGTGCACGGGAAAGAACGGACGCAAGGACGTTCGTTTCGTTTGGACGGACGTACGTGCATGCGAAATAACGGACGCAAGGACGTTCGTTTCGTTCGGTCGGACGTACGTGCATGCGGAAGAACGGACGCAAGGACGTTCGTTTCGTTTGGACGGACGTATGTGCATGCGAAATAACGGACGCAAGGACGTTCGTTTCGTTTGGACGGACGGACTTGGATGCGAAAAAACGGGCGCAAGGACGTTCGTTTCGTTTGGACGGACGTACGTGCATGCGAAAGAATGGACGCAAGGACGTTCGTTTCGTTCGGTCGGACGTACGTGGGTGCGGAAGAACGGACGCAAGGACGTTCGTTTCGTTTGGACGGACGTACGTGGATGCGAAAGAACGGACGCAAGGACGTTCGATTCGTTTGGACGGACGTACGTGGATGCGAAAGAACGGGCGCAAGGACGTTCGTTTCGTTTGGACGGACGTACGTGGATGCGAAAGAACGGGCGCAAAGACGTTCGTTTCGTTTGGACGGACGTACGTGGATGCGAAAGAACGGACGGAAGGACGTTCGTTTCGTTCGGTCGGACGTACGTGCATGCGAAAGAACGGACGCAAGGACATTCGTTTCGTTCGGTCGGACTTAAATGAATGCGAAAGAACGGGCACAAGTACGTTCGTTTCGTTCGTTCGGACGTACGTGCATACGGAAGAACGGACGCAAGGTCGTTCGTTTCGCTTGGACAGACGTACGTGCATGCGAAAGAACGGACGCAGTGACGTTCGTTTTGTTTGGACGGACGTACGTATATGCGAAAGAACGGGCGCAAGGACGTTCGTTTCGTTTGGACGGACGTACGTGGATGCGATAGAACGGACGCAAGGACGTTCATTTCGTTCGGTCGGACGTACGTGGATGCGAAAGAACGGACGCAAGGATGTTCGTTTCGTTTGGACGGACGTTCGTGCATCCGAAAGAACGAACGCATGGACGTTCGATTCGTTTGGACGGACGTACGTGGATGCGAAAGAACGGGCGCAAGGACGTTCGTTTCGTTTGGACGGACGTACGTGGATGCGAAAGAACGGGCGCAAGGACGTTCGTTTCGTTTGGACGGACGTACGTGGATGCGAAAGAACGGACGCAAGGACGTTCGTTTCGTTCGAACGGACGTACGTGGATGCGAAAGTACGGACGCAAGGACGTTCGTTTCGTTCGAACGGACGTACGTGCATGCGAAAGAACGGACGCAAGGACGTTCGTTTCGTTCGAATGGACGTACGTGGATGTGAAAGAACGGACGCAAGGACGTTCGTTTCGTTTGGACGTACGTACGTGGATGCGAAAGAACGGACGCAAGGACGTTCGTTTCGTTTGGACGTACGTACGTGGATGCGAAAGAACGGACGCAAGGACGTTCGTTTCGTTCGAATGGACGTACGTGGATGTGAAAGAACGGACGCAAGGACGTTCGTTTCGTTTGGACGGACGTACGTGCATGCGAAAGAACCGACGCAAGGACGTTCGTTTCGTTTGGACGGACGTACGTGGATGCGAAAAACGGACGCAAAGACGTTCGTTTCGTTTGGACGGACGTACGTGCATGCGAAAGAACGGACGCATGGACGTTCGATTCGTTTGGACGGACGTACGTGGATGCGAAAGAACGGGCGCAAGGACGTTCGTTTCGTTTGGACGGACGGACGTATATGCGAAAGAACGGGTGCAAGGACGTTCGTTTCGTTTGGACGGACGTACGTGGATGCGAAAGAACGGACGCAAGGACGTTCGTTTCGTTCGGTCGGACGTACGTGGATGCGAAAGAACGGACGCAAGGATGTTCGTTTCGTTTGGACGGACGTACGTGGATGCGAAAGAACGGACGGAAGGACGTTCGTTTCGTTTGGACGGACGTACGTGCATGCGAAAGAACGGACGCATGGACGTTCGATTCGTTTGGACGGACGGACGTGGATGCGAAAAAACGGGCGCAAGGACGTTCGTTTCGTTTGGACGGACGTACGTGCATGCGAAAGAACGGACGCAAGGACGTTCGTTTCGTTTGGACGGATGTACGTGCATGCGAAAGAACGGACGCAAGGACGTTCGTTTCGTTTGGACGGACGTACGTGGATCCGAAAGAACGGGCGCGAGGACGTTCGTTTCGTTTGCACAGACGTACGTGGATGCGAAAGAACGGACGCAAGGACTTTCGTATCGTTCGGTCAGACGTACGTGGATGCGAAAGAACGGACGCAAGGACGTTCGTTTCGTTTGGACGGACGTACGTGGATCCGAAAGAACGGGCGCGAGGACGTTCGTTTCGTTTGCACAGACGTACGTGGATGCGAAACAACGGACGCAAGGACTTTCGTATCGTTCGGTCAGACGTACGTGGATGCGAAAGAACGGACGCAAGGACGTTCGTTTCGTTTAGACGGACGTACGTGCATGCGATAGAACGGACGCGAGGACGTTCATTTTGTTCGGTCGGACGTACGTGCATGCGAAAGAACGGACGCAAGGACGTTCGTTTCGTTCGAACGGACGTACGTGGTTGCGAAAGAACGGACGCAAGGACGTTCGTTTCGTTTGGACGGACGTACGTGCATGTGAAAGAACGGACGCAAGGACGTTCGTTTCGTTCGAACGGACTTACGTGCATGCGAATGAACGGACGCAAGGACGTTCGTTTCGTTCGGTCGGACGTACGTGCATGCGAAAGAACGGGCGCAAGGACGTTCGTTTCGTTTGGACGGACGTACGTGCATGCGAAAGAACGGACGCAAGGACGTTCGTTTCGTTTGGACGGACGTACGTGGATGCTAAAGAACGGGCGCAAAGACGTTCGTTTCGTTTGGACGGACGTACGTGGATGCGAAAGAACGGACGAAAGGACGTTCGTTTCGTTTGGACGGACGTACGTGGATGCGAAAGAACGGGCGCAAGGACGTTCGTTTCGTTTGGACGGACGTACGTGGATGCGAAAGAACGGGCGCAAGGACGTTCGTTTCGTTTGGACGGACGTACGTGCATGTGAAAGAACGGACGCAAGGACGTTCGTTTCGTTCGAACGGACGTACGTGCATGCGAATGAACGGACGCAATGACGTTCGTTTCGTTCGGTCGGACGTACGTGCATGCGAAAGAACGGGCGCAAGGACGTTCGTTTCGTTCGGTCGGACGTACGTGCATGCGAAAGAACGGGCGCAAGGACGTTCGTTTCGTTTGGACGGACGTACGTGCATGCGAAATAACGGACGCAAGGACGTTCGTTTCGTTCGGTCGGACGTACGTGCATGCGGAAGAACGGACGCAAGGACGTTCGTTTCGTTTGGACGGACGTATGTGCATGCGAAATAACGGACGCAAGGACGTTCGTTTCGTTTGGACGGACGGTCTTGGATGCGAAAAAACGGGCGCAAGGACGTTCGTTTCGTTTGGACGGACGTACGTGCATGCGAAAGAATGGACGCAAGGACGTTCGTTTCGTTCGGTCGGACGTACGTGGGTGCGGAAGAACGGACGCAAGGACGTTCGTTTCGTTTGGACGGACGTACGTGGATGCGAAAGAACGGACGCAAGGACGTTCGATTCGTTTGGACGGACGTACGTGGATGCGAAAGAACGGGCGCAAGGACGTTCGTTTCGTTTGGACGGACGTACGTGGATGCGAAAGAACGGGCGCAAAGACGTTCGTTTCGTTTGGACGGACGTACGTGGATGCGAAAGAACGGACGGAAGGACGTTCGTTTCGTTCGGTCGGACGTACGTGCATGCGAAAGAACGGACGCAAGGACATTCGTTTCGTTCGGTCGGACTTAAATGAATGCGAAAGAACGGGCACAAGTACGTTCGTTTCGTTCGTTCGGACGTACGTGCATACGGAAGAACGGACGCAAGGTCGTTCGTTTCGCTTGGACAGACGTACGTGCATGCGAAAGAACGGACGCAGTGACGTTCGTTTTGTTTGGACGGACGTACGTATATGCGAAAGAACGGGCGCAAGGACGTTCGTTTCGTTTGGACGGACGTACGTGGATGCGATAGAACGGACGCAAGGACGTTCATTTCGTTCGGTCGGACGTACGTGGATGCGAAAGAACGGACGCAAGGATGTTCGTTTCGTTTGGACGGACGTACGTGCATGCGAAAGAACCGACGCAAGGACGTTCGTTTCGTTTGGACGGACGTACGTGGATGCGAAAGAACGGACGCAAGGACGTTCGTTTCGTTTGGACGGACGTTCGTGCATCCGAAAGAACAGACGCATGGACGTTCGATTCGTTTGGACGGACGTACGTGGATGCGAAAGAACGGGCGCAAGGACGTTCGTTTCGTTTGGACGGACGTACGTGGATGCGAAAGAACGGGCGCAAGGACGTTCGTTTCGTTTGGACGGACGTACGTGGATGCGAAAGAACGGACGCAAGGACGTTCGTTTCGTTCGAACGGACGTACGTGGATGCGAAAGTACGGACGCAAGGACGTTCGTTTCGTTCGAACGGACGTACGTGGATGCGAAAGAACGGACGCAAGGACGTTCGTTTCGTTCGAATGGACGTACGTGGATGTGAAAGAACGGACGCAAGGACGTTCGTTTCGTTTGGACGTACGTACGTGGATGCGAAAGAACGGACGCAAGGACGTTCGTTTCGTTTGGACGTACGTACGTGGATGCGAAAGAACGGACGCAAGGACGTTCGTTTCGTTCGAATGGACGTACGTGGATGTGAAAGAACGGACGCAAGGACGTTCGTTTCGTTTGGACGGACGTACGTGCATGCGAAAGAACCGACGCAAGGACGTTCGTTTCGTTTGGACGGACGTACGTGGATGCGAAAGAACGGACGCAAAGACGTTCGTTTCGTTTGGACGGACGTAAGTGCATGCGAAAGAACGGACGCATGGACGTTCGATTCGTTTGGACGGACGTACGTGGATGCGAAAGAACGGGCGCAAGGACGTTCGTTTCGTTTGGACGGACGGACGTATATGCGAAAGAACGGGTGCAAGGACGTTCGTTTCGTTTGGACGGACGTACGTGGATGCGAAAGAACGGACGCAAGGACGTTCGTTTCGTTCGGTCGGACGTACGTGGATGCGAAAGAACGGACGCAAGGATGTTCGTTTCGTTTGGACGGACGTACGTGGATGCGAAAGAACGGACGGAAGGACGTTCGTTTCGTTTGGACGGACGTACGTGCATGCGAAAGAACGGACGCATGGACGTTCGATTCGTTTGGACGGACGGACGTGGATGCGAAAAAACGGGCGCAAGGACGTTCGTTTCGTTTGGACGGACGTACGTGGATGCGAAAGAACGGACGCAAGGACGTTCGTTTCGTTTGGACGGATGTACGTGCATGCGAAAGAACGGACGCAAGGACGTTCGTTTCGTTTGGACGGACGTACGTGGATCCGAAAGAACGGGCGCGAGGACGTTCGTTTCGTTTGCACAGACGTACGTGGATGCGAAAGAACGGACGCAAGGACTTTCGTATCGTTCGGTCAGACGTACGTGGATGCGAAAGAACGGACGCAAGGACGTTCGTTTCGTTTAGACGGACGTACGTGCATGCGATAGAACGGACGCGAGGACGTTCATTTTGTTCGGTCGGACGTACGTGCATGCGAAAGAACGGACGCAAGGACGTTCGTTTCGTTCGAACGGACGTACGTGGTTGCGAAAGAACGGACGCAAGGACGTTCGTTTCGTTTGGACGGACGTACGTGCATGTGAAAGAACGGACGCAAGGACGTTCGTTTCGTTCGAACGGACTTACGTGCATGCGAATGAACGGACGCAAGGACGTTCGTTTCGTTCGGTCGGACGTACGTGCATGCGAAAGAACGGGCGCAAGGACGTTCGTTTCGTTTGGACGGACGTACGTGCATGCGAAAGAACGGACGCAAGGACGTTCGTTTCATTTGGACGGACGTACGTGGATGCTAAAGAACGGGCGCAAAGACGTTCGTTTCGTTTGGACGGACGTACGTGGATGCGAAAGAACGGACGCAAGGACGTTCGTTTCGTTCGGTCGGACGTACGTGCATGCGAAAGAACGGACGCAAGGACATTCGTTTCGTTCGGTCGGACGTAAATGAATGCGAAAGAACGGGCACAAGTACGTTCGTTTCGTTCGTTCGGACGTACGTGCATACGGAAGAACGGACGCAAGGTCGTTCGTTTCGCTTGGACAGAAGTACGTGCATGCGAAAGAACGGACGCAATGACGTTCGTTTTGTTTGGACGGACGTACGTATTTCCGAAAGAACGGGCGCAAGGACGTTCGTTTCGTTTGGACGGACGTACGTGGATGCGAAAGAACGGACGCAAGGATGTTCGTTTCGTTTGGACGGACGTACGTGCATGCGAAAGAACCGACGCAAGGACGTTCGTTTCGTTTGGACGGACGTACGTGGATGCGAAAGAACGGACGCAAGGACGTTCGTTTCGTTTGGACGGACGTACGTGCATGCGAAAGAACGGACGCATGGACGTTCGATTCGTTTGGACGGACGTACGTGGATACGAAAGAACGGGCGCAAGGACGTTCGTTTCGTTTGGACGGACGTACGTGGATGCGAAAGAACGGGCGCAAGGACGTTCGTTTCGTTTGGACGGACGTACGTGCATGCGAAAGAACGGACGCAAGGACGTTCGATTCGTTCGAACGGACGTACGTGGATGCGAAAGTACGGACGCAAGGACGTTCGTTTCGTTTGGACGGACGTACGTGCATGCGAAAGAACCGACGCAAGGACGTTCGTTTCGTTTGGACGGACGTACGTGGGTGCGAAAGAACGGACGCAAGGACTTCGTTTCGTTTGGACGTACGTACGTGGATGCGAAAGAACGGACGCAAGGACGTTCGTTTCGTTCGAATGGACGTACGTGGATGTGAAAGAACGGACGCAAGGACGTTCGTTTCGTTTGGACGGACGTACGTGCATGCGAAAGAACCGACGCAAGGACGTTCGTTTCGTTTGGACGGACGTACGTGGATGCGAAAGAACGGACGCAAAGACGTTCGTTTCGTATGGACGGACGTACGTGCATGCGAAAGAACGGACGAATGGACGTTCGATTCGTTTGGACGGACGTACGTGGATGCGAAAGAACGGGCGCAAGGACGTTCGTTTCGTTTGGACGGACGTACGTGGATGCGAAAGAACGGGCGCAAGGACGTTCGTTTCGTTCGAACGGACGTACGTGGATGCGAAAGTACGGACGCAGGGACGTTCGTTTCGTTCGAACGGACGTACGTGGATGCGAAAGAACGGACGCAAGGACGTTCGTTTCGTTCGAATGGACGTACGTGGATGTGAAAGAACGGACGCAAGGACGTTCGTTTCGTTCGAACGGACGTACGTGGATGCGAAAGAACGGACGCAAGGACTTCGTTTCGTTTGGACGTACGTACGTGGATGCGAAAGAACGGACGCAAGGACGTTCGTTTCGTTCGAATGGACGTACGTGGATGTGAAAGAACGGACGCAAGGACGTTCGTTTCGTTTGGACGGACGTACGTGCATGCGAAAGAACCGACGCAAGGACGTTCGTTTCGTTTGGACGGACGTACGTGGATGCGAAAGAACGGGAGCAAGGACGTTCGTTTCGTTCGAACGGACGTACGTGGATGCGAAAGTACGGACGCAGGGACGTTCGTTTCGTTCGAACGGACGTACGTGGATGCGAAAGAACGGACGCAAGGACGTTCGTTTCGTTCGAATGGACGTACGTGGATGTCAAAGAACGGACGCAAGGACGTTCGTTTCGTTCGAACGGACGTACGTGGATGCGAAAGAACGGACGCAAGGACGTTCGTTTCGTTTGGACGTACGTACGTGGATGCGAAAGAACGGACGCAAGGACGTTCGTTTCGTTCGAATGGACGTACGTGGATGTGAAGGAACGGACGCAATGACGTTCGTTTAGTTTGGACGGACGTACGTGCATGCGAAAGAACTGACGCAAGGACGTTCGTTTCGTTTGGACGGACGTACGTGGATGCGAAAGAACGGACGCGAGGACTTCGTTTCGTTTGGACGTACGTACGTGGATGCGAAAGAACGGACGCAAGGACGTTCGTTTCGTTTGGACGTACGTACGTGGATGCGAAAGAACGGACGCAAGGACGTTCGTTTCGTTCGAATGGACGTACGTGGATGTGAAAGAACGGACGCAAGGACGTTCGTTTCGTTTGGACGGACGTACGTGCATGCGAAAGAACCGACGCAAGGACGTTCGTATCGTTTGGACGGACGTACGTGGATGCGAAAGAACGGACGCAAAGACGTTCGTTTCGTTTGGACGGACGTACGTGCATGTGAAAGAACGGACGCATGGACGTTCGATTCGTTTGGACGGACGTACGTGGATGCGAAATAACGGGCGCAAGGACGTTCGGTTCGTTTGGACGGACGTACGTGGATGCGAAAGAACGGGCGCAAGGACGTTCGTTTCGTTTGGACGGACGTACGTGCATGCGAAAGAACGGACGCAAGGACGTTCGTTTCGTTTGGACGGACGTACGTGCATGCGAAAGAACGGACGCAAGGACGTTCGTTTCGTTTGGACGGACGTACGTGCATGCGAAAGAACGGACGCAAGGACGTTCGTTTCGTTTGGACGGACGTACGTGCACGGGAAAGAACGGACGCAAGGACGTTAGTTTCGTTTGGACGGACGTACGTGCATGCGAAAGAACGGACGCAAGGACGTTCGTTTCGTTCGAATGGACGTACGTGGATGTGAAAGAACGGACGCAAGGACGTTCGTTTCGTTTGGCCGGACGTACGTGCATGCGAAGGAACCGACGCAAGGACGTTCGTTTCGTTTGGACGGACGTACGTGGATGCGAAAGAACGGACGCAAGGACTTCGTTTCGTTTGGACGTACGTACGTGGATGCGAAAGAACGGACGCAAGGAAGTTCGTTTCGTTTGGACGTACGTACGTGGATGCGAAAGAACGGACGCAAGGACGTTCGTTTCGTTCGAATGGACGTACGTGGATGTGAAAGAACGGACGCAAGGACGTTCGTTTCGTTTGGACGGACGTACGTGCACGCGAAAGAACCGACGCAAGGACGTTCGTTTCGTTTGGACGGACGTACGTGGATGCGAAAGAACGGACGCAAAGACGTTCGTTTCGTTTGGACGGACGTACGTGCATGCGAAAGAACGGACGCATGGACGTTCGATTCGTTTGGACGGACGTACGTGGATGCGAAAGAACGGGCGCAAGGACGTTCGTTTCGTTTGGACGGACGTACATGGATGCGAAAGAACGGGCGCAAGGACGTTCGTTTCGTTTGGACGGACGTACGTGCATGCGAAAGAACGGACGCAAGGACGTTCGTTTCGTTCGAACGGACGTACGTGGATGCGAAAGTACGGACGCAAGGACGTTCGTTTCGTTCGAACGGACGTACGTGGATGCGAAAGAACGGACGCAAGGACGTTCGTTTCGTTCGAATGGACGTACGTGGATGTGAAAGAACGGACGCAAGGACGTTCGTTTCGTTCGAACGGACGTACGTGGATGCGAAAGAACGGACGCAAGGATGTTCGTTTCGTTTGGACGTACGTACGTGGATGCGAAAGAACGGACGCAAGGACGTTCGTTTCGTTCGAATGGACGTACGTGGATGTGAAAGAACGGACGCAAGGACGTTCGTTTCGTTTGTACGGACGCACGTGCATGCGAAAGAACCGACGCAAGGACGTTCGTTTCGTTTGGACGGACGTACGTGGATGCGAAAGAACGGACGCAAGGACTTCGTTTCGTTTGGACGTACGTAGGTGGATGAGAAAGAACGGACGCAAGGACGTTCGTTTCGTTCGAATGGACGTACGTGGATGTGAAAGAACGGACGCAAGCACGTTCGTTTCGTTTGGACGTACGTACGTGCATGCGAAAGAACCGACGCAAGGACGTTCGTTTCGTTTGGACGGACGTACGTGGATGCGAAAGAACGGACGCAAAGACGTTCGTTTCGTTTGGACGGACGTACGTGCATGCGAAAGAACGGACGCATGGACGTTCGATTCGTTTGGACGGACGTACCTGGATGCGAAATAACAGGCGCAAGGACGTTCGTTTCGTTTGGACGGACGTACGTGGATGCGAAAGAACGGGCGCAAGGACGTTCGTTTCGTTTGGACGGACGGACGTGGATGCGAAAGAACGGGCGCAAGTACATTCGTTTCGTTCGGTCGGACGTACGTGCATGCGAAAGAACGGACGCAAGGACGTTCGTTTCGTTTGGACGGACGTACGTGCATGCGAAATAACGGACGCAAGGACGTTCGTTTCGTTCGGTCGGACGTACGTTGATGCGGAAGAACGGACGCAAGGACGTTCGTTTCGTTTGGACGGACGTATGTGCATGCGAAATAACGGACGCAAGGACGTTCGTTTCGTTTGGACGGACGGACGTGGATGCGAAAAAACGGGCGCAAGGACGTTCGTTTCGTTTGGACGGACGTACGTGCATGCGAAAGAACGGACGCAAGGACGTTCGTTTCGTTCGGTCGGACGTACGTGGGTGCGGAAGGACGGACGCAAGGACGTTCGTTTCGTTTGGACGGACGTACGTGCATGCGAAAGAACGGACGCAAGGACGTTCGTTTCGTTTGGACGGACTTACGTGCATGCGAAAGAACGGACGAAAGGACGTTCGTTTCGTTTGGACGGATGTACGTGCATGCGAAAGAACGGACGCAAGGACGTTCGTTTCGTTTGGACGGACGTACGTGGATCCGAAAGAACGGGCGCGAGGACGTTCGTTTCGTTTGCACAGACGTACGTGGATGCGAAAGAACGGACGCAAGGACTTTCGTTTCGTTCGGTCGGACGTACGTGGATGCGAAAGAACGGACGCAAGGACGTTCGTTTCGTTTGGACGGATGTACGTGCATGCGAAAGAACGGACGCAAGGACGTTCGTTTCGTTTAGACGGACGTACGTGCATGCGATAGAACGGACGCAAGGACGTTCATTTTGTTCGGTCGGACGTACGTGGATGCGAAAGAACGGACGAAAAGACGTTCGTTTCGTTTGGACGGACGTACGTGCATGCTAAAGAACAGACGCAAGGACGTTCGTTTCGTTTGTACAGACGTATGTGCATGCGAAAGAACGGACGCAAGGACGTTCGTTTCGTTTGGACGCACTACGTGCATGCGAAAGAACGAGCGCAATGACGTTGGTTTCGTTCGGTCGGAGTACGTGGATGAGAAAGAACGGACGCAAGGACGTTCGTTTCGTTCGGTCGGACGTACGTGCATGCGAAAGAACGGACGCAAGGAGGTTCGTTTCCTTTGGACGGACGTACGTGCATGCGAAATAACGGACGCAAGGACGTTCGTTTCGTTCGGTCGGACGTACGTGCATGCGAAAGAACAGGCGCAATGACGTTCGTTTCGTTTGGACGGACGTACGTGGATGCGAAAGAACGGGCGCAAGGACGTTCGTTTCGTTTGGACGGACGTACGTGGATGCGAAAGAATGGGCGCAAGTACGTTCGTTTCGTTCGGTCGGACGTACGTGCATGCGAAAGAACGGACGCAAGGACGTTCGTTTCGTTTGGACGGACGTACGTGCATGCGAAATAACGGACGCAAGGACGTTCGTTTCGTTCGGTCGGACGTACGTGCATGCGGAAGAACGGACGCAAGGACGTTCGTTTCGTTTGGACGCACGTATGTGCATGCGAAATAACGGACGCAAGGACGTTCGTTTCGTTTGGACGGACGGACTTGGATGCGAAAAAACGGGCGCAAGGACGTTCGTTTCGTTTGGACGGACGTACGTGCATGCGAAAGATCGGACGCAAGGACGTTCGTTTCGTTCGGTCGGACGTACGTGGGTGCGGAAGAACGGACGCAAGGACGTTCGTTTCGTTTGGACGGACGTACGTGCATGCGAAAGAACGGACGCAAGGACGTTCGATTCGTTTGGACGGACGTACGTGGATGCGAAAGAACGGGCGCAAGGACGTTCGTTTCTTTTGGACGGACGTACGTGGATGCGAAAGAACGGGCGCAAAGACGTTCGTTTCGTTTGGACGGACGTACGTGGATGCGAAAGAACGGACGGAAGGACGTTCGTTTCGTTCGGTCGGACGTACGTGCATGCGAAAGAACGGACGCAAGGACATTCGTTTCGTTCGGTCGGACGTAAATGAATGCGAAAGAACGGGCACAAGTACGTTCGTTTCGTTCGTTCGGACGTACGTGCATACGGAAGAACGGACGCAAGGTCGTTCGTTTCGCTTGGACAGACGTACGTGCATGCGAAAGAACGGACGCAATGACGTTCGTTTTGTTTGGACGGACGTACGTATATGCGAAAGAACGGGCGCAAGGACGTTCGTTTCGTTTGGACGGACGTACGTGGATGCGATAGAACGGACGCAAGGACGTTCATTTCGTTCGGTCGGACGTACGTGGATGCGAAAGAACGGACGCAAGGATTTTCGTTTCGTTTGGACGGACGTACGTGCATGCGAAAGAACGGACGCAAGGACGTTCGTTTCGTTTGGACGGACGTACGTGGATGCGAAAGAACCGACGCAAGGACGTTCGTTTCGTTTGGACGGACGTACGTGCATGCGAAAGAACGGACGCATGGACGTTCGATTCGTTTGGACGGACGTACGTGGATGCGAAAGAACGGGCGCAAGGACGTTCGTTTCGTTTGGACGGACGTACGTGGATGCGAAAGAACGGGCGCAAGGACGTTCGTTTCGTTTGGACGGACGTACGTGCATGCGAAAGAACGGACGCAAGGACGTTCGTTTCGTTCGAACGGACGTACGTTGATGCGAAAGTACGGACGCAAGGACGTTCGTTTCGTTCGAACGGACGTACGTGGATGCGAAAGAACGGACGCAAGGACGTTCGTTTCGTTCGAATGGACGTACGTGGATGTGAAAGAACGGACGCAAGGACGTTTGTTTCGTTTGGACGGACGTACGTGCATGCGAAAGAACCGACGCAAGGACGTTCGTTTCGTTTGGACGGACGTACGTGGATGCGAAAGAACGGACGCAAAGACGTTCGTTTCGTTTGGACGGACGTACGTGCATGCGAAATAACGGACGCAAGGACGTTCGTTTCGTTCGGTCGGACGTACGTGCATGCGAAAGAACAGGCGCAATGACGTTCGTTTCGTTTGGACGGACGTACGTGGATGCGAAAGAACGGGCGCAAGGACGTTCGTTTCGTTTGGACGGACGTACGTGGATGCGAAAGAATGGGCGCAAGTACGTTCGTTTCGTTCGGTCGGACGTACGTGCATGCGAAAGAACGGACGCAAGGACGTTCGTTTCGTTTGGACGGACGTACGTGCATGCGAAATAACGGACGCAAGGACGTTCGTTTCGTTCGGTCGGACGTACGTGCATGCGGAAGAACGGACGCAAGGACGTTCGTTTCGTTTGGACGCACGTATGTGCATGCGAAATAACGGACGCAAGGACGTTCGTTTCGTTTGGACGGACGGACTTGGATGCGAAAAAACGGGCGCAAGGACGTTCGTTTCGTTTGGACGGACGTACGTGCATGCGAAAGATCGGACGCAAGGACGTTCGTTTCGTTCGGTCGGACGTACGTGGGTGCGGAAGAACGGACGCAAGGACGTTCGTTTCGTTTGGACGGACGTACGTGCATGCGAAAGAACGGACGCAAGGACGTTCGATTCGTTTGGACGGACGTACGTGGATGCGAAAGAACGGGCGCAAGGACGTTCGTTTCTTTTGGACGGACGTACGTGGATGCGAAAGAACGGGCGCAAAGACGTTCGTTTCGTTTGGACGGACGTACGTGGATGCGAAAGAACGGACGGAAGGACGTTCGTTTCGTTCGGTCGGACGTACGTGCATGCGAAAGAACGGACGCAAGGACATTCGTTTCGTTCGGTCGGACGTAAATGAATGCGAAAGAACGGGCACAAGTACGTTCGTTTCGTTCGTTCGGACGTACGTGCATACGGAAGAACGGACGCAAGGTCGTTCGTTTCGCTTGGACAGACGTACGTGCATGCGAAAGAACGGACGCAATGACGTTCGTTTTGTTTGGACGGACGTACGTATATGCGAAAGAACGGGCGCAAGGACGTTCGTTTCGTTTGGACGGACGTACGTGGATGCGATAGAACGGACGCAAGGACGTTCATTTCGTTCGGTCGGACGTACGTGGATGCGAAAGAACGGACGCAAGGATTTTCGTTTCGTTTGGACGGACGTACGTGCATGCGAAAGAACGGACGCAAGGACGTTCGTTTCGTTTGGACGGACGTACGTGGATGCGAAAGAACCGACGCAAGGACGTTCGTTTCGTTTGGACGGACGTACGTGCATGCGAAAGAACGGACGCATGGACGTTCGATTCGTTTGGACGGACGTACGTGGATGCGAAAGAACGGGCGCAAGGACGTTCGTTTCGTTTGGACGGACGTACGTGGATGCGAAAGAACGGGCGCAAGGACGTTCGTTTCGTTTGGACGGACGTACGTGCATGCGAAAGAACGGACGCAAGGACGTTCGTTTCGTTCGAACGGACGTACGTTGATGCGAAAGTACGGACGCAAGGACGTTCGTTTCGTTCGAACGGACGTACGTGGATGCGAAAGAACGGACGCAAGGACGTTCGTTTCGTTCGAATGGACGTACGTGGATGTGAAAGAACGGACGCAAGGACGTTTGTTTCGTTTGGACGGACGTACGTGCATGCGAAAGAACCGACGCAAGGACGTTCGTTTCGTTTGGACGGACGTACGTGCATGCGAAAGAACGGACGCAAAGACGTTCGTTTCGTTTGGACGGACGTACGTGCATGCGAAAGAACGGACGCATGGACGTTCGATTCGTTTGGACGGACGTACGTGGATGCGAAAGAACGGGCGCAAGGACGTTCGTTTCGTTTGGACGGACGGACGTATATGCGAAAGAACGGGCGCAAGGAAGTTCGTTTCGTTTGGACGGACGTACGTGGATGCGAAAGAACGGACGCAAGGACGTTCGTTTCGTTCGGTCGGGCGTACGTAGATGCGAAAGAACGGACGCAAGGATGTTCGTTTCGTTTGGACGGACGTACTTGGATGCGAAAGAACGGACGGAAGGACGTTCGTTTCGTTTGGACGGACGTACGTGCATGCGAAAGATCGGACCCATGGACGTTCGATTCGTTTGGACGGACGGACGTGGATGCGAAAGAACGGACGCAAGGACGTTCGTTTCGTTCGGTCGGACGTACGTGGGTGCGGAAGAACGGACGCAAGGACGTTCGTTTCGTTTGGACGGACGTACGTGCATGCGAAAGAACGGACGCAAGGACGTTCGTTTCGTTTGGACGGACGTACGTGCATGCGAAAGAACGGACGAAAGGACGTTCGTTTCGTTTGGACGGATGTACGTGCATGCGAAAGAACGGACGCAAGGACGTTCGTTTCGTTTGGACGGACGTACGTGGATCCGAAAGAACGGACGCAAGGACGTTCGTTTCGTTTGGACGGATGTACGTGCATGCGAAAGAACGGACGCAAGGACGTTCCTTTCGTTTAGACGGACGTACGTGCATGCGATAGAACGGACGCGAGGACGTTCATTTTGTTCGGTCGGACGTACGTGGATGCGAAAGAACGGACGCAAAGACGTCCGTTTCGCTTGGACGGACGTACGTGCATGCGAAAGAACGGACGCAAGGACGTTCGTTTCGTTTGTACAGACGTATGTGCATGCGAAAGAACGGGCGCAAGGACGTTCGCTTCGTTTGGACGGACGTAAGTGCATGCGAAAGAACGGACGCAAGGACGTTCGTTTCGTTCGGTCGGACGTAGGTGGATGCGGAAGAACGGACGCAAGGACGTTCGATTCGTTTGGACGCACTACGTGCATGCGAAAGAACGGGCGCAATGACGTTGTTTCGTTCGGTCGGAGTACGTGGATGAGAAAGAACGGACGCAAGGACGTTCGTTTCGTTCGGTCGGACGTACGTGGATGCGAAAGAACGGGCGCATGGATGTTCGTTTCTTTCGAACGGACGTACGTGGATGCGAAAGAACGGACGCAAGGACGTTCGTTTCGTTTGGACGGACGTACGTGCATGCGAAAGAACGGGCGCAAGGACGTTCGTTTCGTTTGGAAGGACGTACGTGCATGTGAAAGAACGGACGCAAGGACGTTCGTTTCGTTCGAACGGACGTACGTGCATGCGAAAGAACGGACGCAAGGACGTTCGTTTCGTTCGGTCGGACGTACGTGCATACGAAAGAACGGGCGCAAGGACGTTCGTTTCGTTTGGACGGACGTACGTGCATGCGAAAGAACGGACGCAAGGACGTTCGTTTCGTTTGGACGGACGTACGTGCACGGGAAAGAACGGACGCAAGGACGTTCGTTTCGTTTGGCCGGACGTACGTGCATGCGAAAGAACGGACGCAAGGACGTTCGTTTCGTTTGGACGGACGTACGTGGATGCGAAAGAACTGGCGCAAGGACGTTCGTTTCGTTTGGACGGACGTACGTGGATGCGAAAGAACGGGCACAAGTACGTTCGTTCGGACGTACGTGGATACGGAAGAACGGACGCAAGGTCGTTCGTTTCGCTTGGACAGACGTACGTGCATGCGAAAGAACGGACGCAAGGACGTTCGTTTCGTTTGGACGGACGGACGTATATGCGAAAAAACGGGCGCAAAGACGTTCGTTTCGTTTGGACGGACGTACGTGGATGCGAAAGAACGGACGCAAGGACGTTCATTTCGTTCGGTCGGACGTACGTGGAGGCGAAAGAACGGACGCAAGGATGTTCGTTTCGTTTGGACGGACGTACGTGCACGGGAAAGAACGGACGCAAGGACGTTCGTTTCGTTTGGCCGGACGTACGTGCATGCGAAAGAACGGTCGCAAGGACGTTCGTTTCGTTTGGACGGACGTACGTGGATGCGAAAGAACTGGCGCAAGGACGTTCGTTTCGTTTGGACGGACGTACGTGGATGAGAAAGAACGGGCACAAGTACGTTCGTTCGGACGTACGTGGATACGGAAGAACGAACGCAAGGTCGTTCGTTTCGCTTGGACAGACGTACGTGCATGCGAAAGAACGGACGCAAGGACGTTCGTTTCGTTTGGACGGACGGACGTATATGCGAAAGAACGGGCGCAAAGACGTTCGTTTCGTTTGGACGGACGTACGTGGATGCGAAAGAACGGACGCAAGGACGTTCATTTCGTTCGGTCGGACGTACGTGGATGCGAAAGAACGGACGCAAGGATGTTCGTTTCGTTTGGACGGACGTACGTGGATGCGAAAGAACGGACGCAAGGACGTTCGTTTCGTTTGGACGGACGTACGTGCATGCGAAAGAACGGACGCATGGACGTTCGATTCGTTTGGACGGACGTACGTGGATGCGAAAGAACAGGCACAAGGACGTTCGTTTCGTTTGGACGGACGTACGTGGATGCGAAAGAACGGGCGCAAGGACGTTCGTTTCGTTTGGACGGACGTACGTGGATGCGAAAGAACGGGCGCAAGTACGTTCGTTTCGTTCGGTCGGACGTACGTGCATGCGAAAGAACGGACGCAAGGACGTTCGTTTCGTTTGGACGGACGTACGTGGATGCGAAATAACGGACGCAAGGACGTTCGTTTCGTTCGGTCGGACGTACGTGGATGCGGAAGAACGGACGCAAGGACGTTCGTTTCGTTTGGACGAACGTATGTGCATGCGAAATAACGGACGCAAGGACGTTCGTTTCGTTTGGACGGACGGACGTGGATGCGAAAAAACGGGCAAAAGGACGTTCGTTTCGTTTGGACGGACGTACGTGCATGCGAAAGAACGGACGCAAGGACGTTCGTTTCGTTCGGTCGGACGTACGTGGGTGCGGAAGAACGGACGCAAGGACGTTCGTTTCGTTTGGACGGACGTACGTGCATGCGAAAGAACGGACGCAAGGACGTTCCTTTCGTTTGGACGGACTTACGTGCATGCGAAAGAACGGACGAAAGGACGTTCGTTTCGTTTGGACGGATGTACGTGCATGCGAAAGAACGGACGCAAGGACGTTCGTTTCGTTTGGACGGACGTACGTGGATCCGAAAGAACGGGCGCGAGGACGTTCGTTTCGTTTGCACAGACGTACGTGGATGCGAAAGAACGGACGCAAGGACTTTCGTTTCGTTCGGTCGGACGTACGTGGATGCGAAAGAACGGACGCAAGGACGTTCGTTTCGTTTGGACGGATGTACGTGCATGCGAAAGAACGGACGCAAGGACGTTCGTTTCGTTTAGACGGACGTACGTGCATGCGATAGAACGGACGCAAGGACGTTCATTTTGTTCGGTCGGACGTACGTGGATGCGAAAGAACGGACGCAAAGACGTTCGTTTCGTTTGGACGGACGTACGTGCATGCGAAAGAACGGACGCAAGGACGTTCGTTTCGTTTGTACAGACGTATGTGCATGCGAAAGAACGGACGCAAGGACGTTCGTTTCGTTCGGTCGGACGTAGGTGGATGCGGAAGAACGGACGCAAGGATTTTCGTTTCGTTTGGACGGACGTACGTGCATGCGAAAGAACGGACGGAAGGACGTTCGTTTCGTTTGGACGGACGTACGTGGATGCGAAAGAACCGACGCAAGGACGTTCGTTTCGTTTGGACGGACGTACGTGCATGCGAAAGAACGGACGCATGGACGTTCGATTCGTTTGGACGGACGTACGTGGATGCGAAAGAACGGGCGCAAGGACGTTCGTTTCGTTTGGACGGACGTACGTGGATGCGAAAGAACGGGCGCAAGGACGTTCGTTTCGTTTGGACGGACGTACGTGCATGCGAAAGAACGGACGCAAGGACGTTCGTTTCGTTCGAACGGACGTACGTTGATGTGAAAGTACGGACGCAAGGACGTTCGTTTCGTTCGAACGGACGTACGTGGATGCGAAAGAACGGACGCAAGGACGTTCGTTTCGTTCGAATGGACGTACGTGGATGTGAAAGAACGGACGCAAGGACGTTTGTTTCGTTTGGACGGACGTACGTGCATGCGAAAGAACCGACGCAAGGACGTTCGTTTCGTTTGGACGGACGTACGTGGATGCGAAAGAACGGACGCAAAGACGTTCGTTTCGTTTGGACGGACGTACGTGCATGCGAAAGAACGGACGCATGGACGTTCGATTCGTTTGGACGGACGTACGTGGATGCGAAAGAACGGGCGCAAGGACGTTCGTTTCGTTTGGACGGACGGACGTATATGCGAAAGAACGGGCGCAAGGACGTTCGTTTCGTTTGGACGGACGTACGTGGATGCGAAAGAACGGACGCAAGGACGTTCGTTTCGTTCGGTCGGACGTACGTGGATGCGAAAGAACGGACGCAAGGATGTTCGTTTCGTTTGGACGGACGTACTTGGCTGCGAAAGAACGGACGGAAGGACGTTCGTTTCGTTTGGACGGACGTACGTGCATGCGAAAGATCGGACCCATGGACGTTCGATTCGTTTGGACGGACGGACGTGGATGCGAAAGAACGGACGCAAGGACGTTCGTTTCGTTCGGTCGGACGTACGTGGGTTCGGAAGAACGGACGCAAGGACGTTCGTTTCGTTTGGACGGACGTACGTGCATGCGAAAGAACGGACGCAAGGACGTTCGTTTCGTTTGGACGGACGTACGTGCATGCGAAAGAACGGACGAAAGGACGTTCGTTTCGTTTGGACGGATGTACGTGCATGCGAAAGAACGGACGCAAGGACGTTCGTTTCGTTTGGACGGACGTACGTGGATCTGAAAGAACGGACGCAAGGACGTTCGTTTCGTTTGGACGGATGTACGTGCATGCGAAAGAACGGACGCAAGGACGTTCCTTTCGTTTAGACGGACGTACGTGCATGCGATAGAACGGACGCGAGGACGTTCATTTTGTTCGGTCGGACGTACGTGGATGCGAAAGAACGGACGCAAAGACGTCCGTTTCGCTTGGACGGACGTACGTGCATGCGAAAGAACGGACGCAAGGACGTTCGTTTCGTTTGTACAGACGTATGTGCATGCGAAAGAACGGGCGCAAGGACGTTCGCTTCGTTTGGACGGACGTAAGTGCATGCGAAAGAACGGACGCAAGGACGTTCGTTTCGTTCGGTCGGACGTAGGTGGATGCGGAAGAACGGACGCAAGGACGTTCGATTCGTTTGGACGCACTACGTGCATGCGAAAGAACGGGCGCAATGACGTTGTTTCGTTCGGTCGGAGTACGTGGATGAGAAAGAACGGACGCAAGGACGTTCGTTTCGTTCGGTCGGACGTACGTGGATGCGAAAGAACGGGCGCATGGATGTTCGTTTCTTTCGAACGGACGTACGTGGATGCGAAAGAACGGACGCAAGGACGTTCGTTTCGTTTGGACGGACGTACGTGCATGCGAAAGAACGGGCGCAAGGACGTTCGTTTCGTTTGGAAGGACGTACGTGCATGTGAAAGAACGGACGCAAGGACGTTCGTTTCGTTCGAACGGACGTACGTGCATGCGAAAGAACGGACGCAAGGACGTTCGTTTCGTTCGGTCGGACGTACGTGCATGCGAAAGAACGGGCGCAAGGACGTTCGTTTCGTTTGGACGGACGTACGTGCATGCGAAAGAACGGACGCAAGGACGTTCGTTTCGTTTGGACGGACGTACGTGCACGGGAAAGAACGGACGCAAGGACGTTCGTTTCGTTTGGCCGGACGTACGTGGATGCGAAAGAACTGGCGCAAGGACGTTCGTTTCGTTTGGACGGACGTACGTGGATGCGAAAGAACGGGCACAAGTACGTTCGTTCGGACGTACGTGGATACGGAAGAACGGACGCAAGGTCGTTCGTTTCGCTTGGACAGACGTACGTGCATGCGAAAGAACGGACGCAAGGACGTTCGTTTCGTTTGGACGGACGGACGTATATGCGAAAGAACGGGCGCAAAGACGTTCGTTTCGTTTGGACGGACGTACGTGGATGCGAAAGAACGGACGCAAGGACGTTCATTTCGTTCGGTCGGACGTACGTGGAGGCGAAAGAACGGACGCAAGGATGTTCGTTTCGTTTGGACGGACGTACGTGCACGGGAAAGAACGGACGCAAGGACGTTCGTTTCGTTTGGCCGGACGTACGTGCATGCGAAAGAACGGTCGCAAGGACGTTCGTTTCGTTTGGACGGACGTACGTGGATGCGAAAGAACTGGCGCAAGGACGTTCGTTTCGTTTGGACGGACGTACGTGGATGAGAAAGAACGGGCACAAGTACGTTCGTTCGGACGTACGTGGATACGGAAGAACGAACGCAAGGTCGTTCGTTTCGCTTGGACAGACGTACGTGCATGCGAAAGAACGGACGCAAGGACGTTCGTTTCGTTTGGACGGACGGACGTATATGCGAAAGAACGGGCGCAAAGACGTTCGTTTCGTTTGGACGGACGTACGTGGATGCGAAAGAACGGACGCAAGGACGTTCATTTCGTTCGGTCGGACGTACGTGGATGCGAAAGAACGGACGCAAGGATGTTCGTTTCGTTTGGACGGACGTACGTGGATGCGAAAGAACGGACGCAAGGACGTTCGTTTCGTTTGGACGGACGTACGTGCATGCGAAAGAACGGACGCATGGACGTTCGATTCGTTTGGACGGACGTACGTGGATGCGAAAGAACAGGCACAAGGACGTTCGTTTCGTTTGGACGGACGTACGTGGATGCGAAAGAACGGGCGCAAGGACGTTCGTTTCGTTTGGACGGACGGACGTATATGCGAAAGAACGGGCGCAAAGACGTTCGTTTCGTTTGGACGGACGTACGTGGATGCGAAAGAACGGACGCAAGGACGTTCATTTCGTTCGGTCGGACGTACGTGGAGGTGAAAGAACGGACGCAAGGATGTTCGTTTCGTTTGGACGGACGTACGTTCACGGGAAAGAACGGACGCAAGGACGTTCGTTTCGTTTGGCCGGACGTACGTGCATGCGAAAGAACGGTCGCAAGGACGTTCGTTTCGTTTGGACGGACGTACGTGGATGCGAAAGAACTGGCGCAAGGACGTTCGTTTCGTTTGGACGGACGTACGTGGATGAGAAAGAACGGGCACAAGTACGTTCGTTCGGACGTACGTGGATACGGAAGAACGAACGCAAGGTCGTTCGTTTCGCTTGGACAGACGTACGTGCATGCGAAAGAACGGACGCAAGGACGTTCGTTTCGTTTGGACGGACGGACGTATATGCGAAAGAACGGGCGCAAAGACGTTCGTTTCGTTTGGACGGACGTACGTGGATGCGAAAGAACGGACGCAAGGACGTTCATTTCGTTCGGTCGGACGTACGTGGATGCGAAAGAACGGACGCAAGGATGTTCGTTTCGTTTGGACGGACGTACGTGGATGCGAAAGAACGGACGCAAGGACGTTCGTTTCGTTTGGACGGACGTACGTGCATGCGAAAGAACGGACGCATGGACGTTCGATTCGTTTGGACGGACGTACGTGGATGCGAAAGAACAGGCACAAGGACGTTCGTTTCGTTTGGACGGACGTACGTGGATGCGAAAGAACGGGCGCAAGTACGTTCGTTTCGTTCGGTCGGACGTACGTGCATGCGAAAGAACGGACGCAAGGACGTTCGTTTCGTTTGGACGGACGTACGTGCATGCGAAATAACGGACGCAAGGACGTTCGTTTCGTTCGGTCGGACGTACGTGGATGCGGAAGAACGGACGCAAGGACGTTCGTTTCGTTTGGACGAACGTATGTGCATGCGAAATAACGGACGCAAGGACGTTCGTTTCGTTTGGACGGACGGACGTGGATGCGAAAAAACGGGCAAAAGGACGTTCGTTTCGTTTGGACGGACGTACGTGCATGCGAAAGAACGGACGCAAGGACGTTCGTTTCGTTCGGTCGGACGTACGTGGGTGCGGAAGAACAGACGCAAGGACGTTCGTTTCGTTTGGACGGACGTACGTGCATGCGAAAGAACGGACGCAAGGACGTTCCTTTCGTTTGGACGGACTTACGTGCATGCGAAAGAACGGACGAAAGGACGTTCGTTTCGTTTGGACGGATGTACGTGCATGCGAAAGAACGGACGCAAGGACGTTCGTTTCGTTTGGACGGACGTACGTGGATCCGAAAGAACGGGCGCGAGGACGTTCGTTTCGTTTGCACAGACGTACGTGGATGCGAAAGAACGGACGCAAGGACTTTCGTTTCGTTCGGTCGGACGTACGTGGATGCGAAAGAACGGACGCAAGGACGTTCGTTTCGTTTGGACGGATGTACGTGCATGCGAAAGAACGGACGCAAGGACGTTCGTTTCGTTTAGACGGACGTACGTGCATGCGATAGAACGGACGCAAGGACGTTCATTTTGTTCGGTCGGACGTACGTGGATGCGAAAGAACGGACGCAAAGACGTTCGTTTCGTTTGGACGGACGTACGTGCATGCGAAAGAACGGACGCAAGGACGTTCGTTTCGTTTGTACAGACGTATGTGCATGCGAAAGAACGGACGCAAGGACGTTCGTTTCGTTCGGTCGGACGTAGGTGGATGCGGAAGAACGGACGCAAGGACGTTCGATTCGTTTGGACGGACGTACGTGCATGCGAAAGAACGGACGCAATGACGTTCGTTTCGTTTGGACGCACTACGTGCATGCGAAAGAACGAGCGCAATGACGTTGGTTTCGTTCGGTCGGAGTACGTGGATGAGAAAGAACGGACGCAAGGACGTTCGTTTCGTTCGGTCGGACGTACGTGCATGCGAAAGAACGGACGCAAGGAGGTTCGTTTCCTTTGGACGGACGTACGTGCATGCGAAATAACGGACGCAAGGACGTTCGTTTCGTTCGATCGGACGTACGTCGATGCGGAAGAACGGACGCAAGGACGTTCGTTTCGTTTGGACGGACGTACGTGCATGCGAAAGAACGGACGCAATGACGTTCGTTTCGTTCGAACGGAAGTACGTGGATGCGAAACAACGGACGCAAGGACGTTCGTTTCGTTCGAATGGACGTACGTGGATGCGAAAGAACGGACGCAAGGACGTTCGTTTCGTTCGAATGGACGTACGTGGATGCGAAAGAACGGGCGCAAGGACGTTCGTTTCGTTTGGACGGACTTACGTGGATGCGAAAGAACGGACGCAAGAACGTTCGTTTCGTTCGGTCGGACGTACGTGGATGCGAAAGAACGGACGCAAGGACGTTCGTTTCGTTTGGACGGACGTACGTGCATGCGAAAGAACGGACGCAAGGACGTTCGTTTCGCTTGGACAGACGTACGTGCATGCGAAAGAACGGACGCAAGGACGTTCGTTTCGTTTGGACGGACGGACGTATATTCGAAAGAACGGGCGCAAGGACGTTCGTTTCGTTTGGACGGACGTACGTGGATGCGAAAGAACGGACGCAAGGATGTTCGTTTCGTTTGGACGGACGTACGTGCATGCGAAAGAACGGACGGAAGGACGTTCGTTTCGTTTGGACGGACGTACGTGCATGCGAAAGAACGGACGCATGGACGTTCGATTCGTTTGGACGGACGTACGTGGATGCGAAAGAACAGGCGCAAGGACGTTCGTTTCGTTTGGACGGACGTACGTGGATGCGAAAGAACGGGCGCAAGGACGTTCGTTTCGTTTGGACGGACGTACGTGGATGCGAAAGAACGGGCGCAAGTACGTTCGTTTCGTTCGGTCGGACGTACGTGCATGCGAAACAACGGACGCAAAGACGTTAGTTTCGTTTGGACGGATGTACGTGCATGCGAAATAACGGACGCAAGGACGTTCGTTTCGTTCGGTCGGACGTACGTGGATGCGGAAGTACGGACGCAAGGACGTTCGTTTCGTTTGGACGGACGTATGTGCATGCGAAATAACGGACGCAAGGACGTTCGTTTCGTTTGGACGGACGGACGTGGATGCGAAAAAACGGGCGCAAGGACGTTCGTTTCGTTTGGACGGACGTACGTGCATGCGAAAGAACGGACGCAAGGACGTTCGTTTCGTTTGGACGGACGGACGTGGGTGCGGAAGAACGGACGCAAGGAC
>NC_142948.1:6131574-6162839 GCF_046866305.1 Octopus bimaculoides | reverse complement strand
GTATGTGTGTGTGTGTGTATATACATATATGTGTGTATATATATATATATATATATATATATGTATATATATATATATATATATGTATATATATATATATATATATGTATATATATATATATATATGTATATATATATATATATATATATGTATATATATATATATATATATATATATATATGTATATATATATATATATATATATGTATATATATATATATATATATATATGTATATATATATTTATAATCATAAATATATAGGGATTGACAGTAACCTGCTTCTCCAACATACTGAGAATTCAGAAATAGCAGTCAAAGAACTACTGATTTCAAAACTACAAATTATTACTCCAGATTGATAGCGATATTTTTGATACACACAGAACAAAAAACAGTAGAGAAGAGTAAAAAACACTTGCCTTTAGTTAATTTAGTACAATTGTTTCACAGTTAAGAGTAAAATACTCTATTCTGATCTTCAGCTAAATATTCTAATAAATTTGTTAATGTCTAAGTAACTCACGTTAATTTTGACCATGTGAACATCAATACCACGTGAGGAAGACGTTAAGAAATTTATCGGCCAGTAAGTTCAAAATCCCTCGCCCTAATGAATTTCAATTCAGTGTGTATCAGAAATAGTCCCGCACAGGAAAGAGACTCGTACGAATTCCTGTGGTTAAACTATCCACCTTAGAGTTATTATTAAAATATAGATATGCAGGGCAGGGAAGGTTTTTTCATACTGAGCTACCCGGCAAAATTGTTGATTATTAATTTTATTACTAATTGACGATTCCCTGCCCTGCATATCTATATTTTAATAATAACTCTAAGGTGGATAGTTTAACCACAGGAATTCGTACGAGTCTCTTTCCTGTGTGGGACTATTTCTGATACACACTGAATTGAAATTCATTAGGGCGAGGGATTTTGAACTTACTGGCCGATAAATTTCTTAACGTCTTCCTCACGTGGTATTGATGTTCACATGGTCAAAATTAACGTGAGTTACTTAGACATTAACAAATTTATTAGAATATTTAGCTGAAGATCAGAATAGAGTATTTTACTCTTAACTGTGAAACAATTGTACTAAATTAACTAAAGGCAAGTGTTTTTTACTCTTCTCTACTGTTTTTTGTTCTGTGTGTATCAAAAATATCGCTATCAATCTGGAGTAATAATTTGTAGTTTTGAAATCAGTAGTTCTTTGACTGCTATTTCTGAATTCTCAGTATGTTGGAGAAGCAGGTTACTGTCAATCCCTATATATTTATGATTATAAATTTTTTACCGAAGAAGGTTTTTTCATACTGAGCTACCCGGCAAAATTGTTGATTATTAATTTTATTACTAATTGACGATTCCCTGCCCTGCATATCTATGTATATATATATATATATATATATATATATATATATATATATATATATACACACACGTATATAGATAAAAAAAATGATATACATATGTAGTGTAAAGTGTGTCTGGAGAAATCAGCAAACCAACCAACCAACCAACATTTATATCTCCTGTTATTATTGCTGTTGTTGTTGTACACACACACGCCAGTACACTTTGTTCCACCTCCCCTACTTTTCCTTCTTCATATCCGTTTCCTCCATTACTCTCACTCTAGCATTGTTCTCACTCTTATTCTAATCTCTCCAGCATCTTCTCACAATGTTAAATCTGTTCCACCCTTCATGGTGTCTCTCTCTCTCTCTGTTTTGCCTTGTGAGCAATGTGCCATGTAAAAAGCACTGGTGCTGGTGCCATGTAAAAAGCACCCATTACACTCTGGAGAGTGGTTGGCTTTAGGAAGGGCATCCAGCCATAGAAACCATGTCAATGCAGCCCCTGTCCTTACCGGCTCCTGTCAAGCCATCCAACACATGTCAACATGTCAACATGTCAACATGTCAACATGGAAAATGGCCATTAAATGAGGATATATAAATATTTATTCTTTTATTTGTTTCAATCATTTGACTGCAGCCGTGCTTGAGCAGTGCCTTTAGTTGAACAAATTGACTGCAGGACTTACTATTTTTTTCAAGCCCAGTACTTATTCTATCGGTCGATTTTGCCAATCCGCTAAGTTACGGGGACATAAACAAACCAACATCGGTTGTCAAGCGATGGTGGGAGGACAAACACACACGTGTGTGTGTGTGTATATATATATATATATATATATATATATATATACACACGACAGGCTTCTTTCAGTTTCTGTCTACCAAATCCACTCACAAGGCTTTGGTTGGCCCGAGGCTATAGTAGAAGACACTTGCCCAAGGTGCCACACAGTGGGACTGACCCTGGAACCATGTGATCAGTAAGCAAGCTACTTACCACACACACACACACACACACATATATATGTGTGATGAGGATGATGATGATGATGAATATAGTGACCTGTCATGAAGCTCAGATTATACTGGCAAGTTTTGACATAATAGACATACATCTCTATTCACTCTATATAAAGAATTGAGTTCTCTGTCAGAAAACGTTTGCACTACCAGACTGAGTCAAAAGTTGGCTCAGATTTTCACTGATGATTTTTGGCCTCAATAATACATTTGTCTATGCATGTAAGTACATAAAAAAACGTCTCGTGCGATTTCCACCTGAGCATAATACATGAACATTGACCAATCAAATTGCACATTAAGAGACAGTGTTCTGAGCTTTAAAACAAAGTATTTTTATAACAGCCAGAACAGACATAATTCATGACAACTCCTTAGAGTATACACTTTTGAAAATCTATTGTGAAAACAGTCAAGTGTATTCTTGTATTTTAAAATATAATTAAATTCTAATTTATTCTATGTACATTTTCAACATCATTTCTACTTCTATCCCTCCAGTTGTTTGGATTAATAACCATTTACATTTGGTTGATGTAAGTGAATTTGGTTGATGGAAGCTGAAAGAATGCATAATCTGCGCTGAGCTGAAAACGGTGATGTTTGTTGGCTTTTCTTGTCAACAAATTATTTGTTAGTTCTGTGATTTCGAAGATTAGTGAAATGAAAAACCAAAAAAAAAAAAAAAATTCTGTAGCAATAAAACTTTGAAAACAAAAAACAGGAAGGGCATCTGGCAGTAAAATAATGCCTCAACAGTGTGTATCCATCCCACCAATATCAACATAGAAAAACAGATGCAAAACAAAGAAATGAACATACAAACATGCGTACATTTATAAATGCATACATACATATTACATATACATCTTTACATATAATATATATTTATATATATCCATATATTTTCATTTACAAACACACATACATATATATTAACAAAGATTCAAACATATTTATATATACATGTGTGTCATTCATACACACATATTCTTAGATACATACAGGCACATATACACATGTACATACATGCAGCAATGCACATACATATTTCTATTTACATATACACAATTTCCCTTATTAAACAATGAAATGTTTTGCTTTGAAGTAATTCTTTGATGTAGGCACAATTAAAAAGAAGATTGAATTAAAAAATGATATGTAGATCTGAAAGATATTCCTTTGTAAAGCATTGCCTATTTGTCATTATACTTATCTATCTATCTGCAGTTTCTGTTAAAGGAAGCATTGCCAATGTTACTCATGGAATCTCTCAATACCATATATGATGTCAGATCAACTAACTCAACTCTTGCTTTCTTGTTGATTCAATGCAGCGAACAAAAAAGCTATTCTTGCTGGAATACTGCCGATCAAATACACACTTGCTTACCTTTACTCTGGCGTACATGCACACACCCGTACAAAGAAAAAATACACAAGGCATGGCTGTGTGGTACAAAGCTTGCTTCCCAACCACATGCTTCTGGGTTCAGTCCCATTGTGTGGAACTTTGGGCAAGTGTCTTCTACTGTCGCCTTGGGCTGACCAAAGCCTTGAATGGATTTAGTAGATGAAAACTGTAAAAAGCCTGTTGTGTATGTGTGTGTGTGTGTCTGTGTGTATATATGTATTTATGTGTGTATGTCTGCGTTTGTTCCTCTGCAATCACTCGACAACCAATGGTGGTGTTTTTATGACTCTGTAACTTGGCCATTCAGCCAAACACACTGATAGAATAAGTACTAGACTTACAAAGAATAGGTCCTGGGGTCGATTTCTTCAACGAAAACCCTTTAAAGTGGTACTCCAGCATGGCTGCAGCCAAATAACTGAAACAAGTAAAAGAATAAGAGAATACGATGGGGTGTGAAAAGTTCCTGGCTTTTGGTAAAAGAAAATACAGGAGGATTAATTAATTATGATTTTATTCAGCATATTCCCTAATCAAATTCACACACTTATTGCAGCAGTCCTTCAGTTTTCCTAAACCCTGTGAAAGAACTTGGAAGGTTGGGCCTCCAACCAAGCCTTTCGTGATACCCTTAAAGCCAGGAACTTTTCAGCACTCCCTCGTACATTTGGTCAGACAATATATACAATAAGGTGTATACATGACATACAATAAATCCTTTGAGTATTAGCATCTTTATATCTATATCTTGTGTGTACATTTAGATGAAAGACTATTACTGCAGGAATCAGAGCTCCATATGGATTATCATTATCCAGTACAGTGGTTAGTTATTATCCATCTATAATATAGTGGTTATCCATATAGATATCATCATTCGGTATAGTGGTTAGTTGATTGACCACTCTACTTAGCAGTGTTACTAGTTATGATAAACAGAATGTATGAAGTGAAAAATTAAGATAAATAAACAGCAACAAAAATATTTAGCTCCTACGTATGTTTCACCACTGCTGTTAATTAGAAGTCGGCATTGGATGTTTCAAAGTAGATATGAATGCCTAACTGCAATGGATTATTTGTGTGTATGATTGTGTATACACACACACACACACCGGGCAAAATGCTTAGCGGTATTTTGTCTGTCTTTGTTCTGAGTTCAAATTCCGCCAAGGTCGACTTTGCCTTTCATCCTTTCAGGGTTGATAAATTAAGTACCAGTTGCATACTGGGTCGATCTAATCGACTGGCTCCCTTCCCCAAAATTTCAGGCCTTGCGCCAAGAGTAGAAAATAAAAGAATATGCCTGTTTTTTGTAAAACAGTGTAAGAAAGTTGCATTTCTATGTACAAAATAGTAGCATTCAATCAACATAGATCAATAAAGTATGTATAAATTGAAACAAGTCCTGGGATCAATATGATGGATTAGGGCAGCGAGTTGGCAGAATCATTAGCACATCGAGCAAAATGCTTAATGGCGTTTCATCTATCCTTAGGTTCTGGGTTCAAATTCTGCTGGGGTTGATTTTGCCTTTTATCCTTTTCAAGGTCAATAAAATCAGTACCAGCTGAACACTAGGGTTGATGCTGGCCTTGTGCCAAAATGTGAAATCAATATCATGAACTGAAACCAATGAAAATAGTGCCCCAGCTTGGCCATAATCCAATGAGCGAACCCATTCAAAGAATAATATAATTAAAATAATATAAGGATAATTAATAAAACTGCTTATTATGTAAAATGTTAACCACTGATAAACCAGTTTTATTTTACACATATTGGTTATTTCTGATAAACATCAATTTAATTTGCAATAAATAACATTGAATGGATAGAATTGAATGTAGGACTGCTGTTTCTGTCTTTCTGAATCCCTGATCATCATCAAATTTGTAACGATATTTACGATCTGAATCTCAATATCCACAACATAACATTACCATACTTTGTGTTTGTGTTGTTTAATTACTTAATTTTCATGTCTGACACCAACTAACAATCACGCATAGAATTTTAGTGTGCTTCACAAAACACAGTTTTGACAAATGTTCATTAACAACATTAATTAGTAAAACTAAAATATTATATTAAGAGGTGTGTACCTTGCATTTATTCCTTTTGGTGTTAGAATTGCAGCTGCTGCTGCTACTGCTGCTACTGTTGTTTCCATATTTGTTACGAATATTAGTTTTACAACATTTCACCTGTTTATTGTTGGAGAAAAGATTAAAAAAAAAATTAAAGAAAAGTAATGTTGCTTTAAATTATGTTGATTTTTACATTTAATGTAAGGATTCAAAAAGACAATAATCGTGATTAGAGACTAATGAGTCTGGCAGGAGATAGGGGGATTGGCACTTTGCTAGTTATGACAAGTGTTCCAGTTGATCCGATCAGTGGAACAGCTCGCTCATGAAATTAATGTACAAGTGGCTCAGCACCCCACAGGTGTGTGTACTCTTAACGCTCTAGTACTGTTCCCCTCTTTCTCTCTGTTATCCACAAACATACAGTGACATCAAGGAGATTCAGCATGACACAAGATGTGACAAGGCTGGTAGAACCGTTAGCACGCCGGGCGAAATGCTTACCGGTATTTCGTCTGTCGTTACGTTCTGAGTTCAAATTCCGCCGAAGTCAACTTTGCCTTTCATCCTTCCGGGGTCGATAAATTAAGTACCAGTTACGCACTGGGGTCGATGTAATCGACTTAATATCCCTTTGTCTGTCCTTGTTTGTCCCCTCTATGTTTAGCCCCTGGTGGGCAATAAAGAAAATAAAAAATAAGGCTGGCCTTTGAAATCCAGGTACAACTCATTTTTGCTGGCTGAGTGGACTGGAGTAACATCAGATGAAGAGTCTATTGCTCAATGACATATAATGTGGGCCAACCGAGACTTGAACTAGTCACCTTACGATCGTGAGCCGAATACCTTAACCACTTAGCAACGTGCTTTGACATTTGCAGGAAATAACAGACCTAATTAAAGAAGACACTACTTGATACATCAGCAAGAAATAAATGTTAAAGTGACACATTTTGAAGATGGCAAACGTCCAAACACTGACTCTTAGTCTTTTTGCTCAACAGAACAACAACAGGTTTTCCGTGACCTCTTTTCGCATTCAAAAACAGTTATCATTCTTCATTCTTTCTTTCTTTCACACATCCCTCTCTTTTTGTTCTTTTCACTCTATCTCTTTCCTTCTTTCTTTCTCTCTCTCCTTTTCTTTCGTTCGATCTCCTCTTTCCTGCTTTTCCTTCCTCCTTTCTCCTTATCTAACTCCCTTTCTTTCTCACCTTCTCCTTCTCTTTCTCACTCTCTTTCTACCTTCCTCTGTTCATTACTTCTTTTATTTCTTTCTTTCTTACCGTCATATCTCCCCCCCACTCTCTCTCTCTCTCTCTCTCTCTCTCTCACTCTTTCTCTCTCATTCAGACATGTTTAAACTGCAAACTAATCCCCAGATTTAAGAATAAATAATGTGATGAGGCTCTTCTATTTCAATCATAGTGATACAACGGAATTGATGTTTTACCAAAAATTATGGTAAGAACATTGACCTGAAGAACTCTTGAGGTTGATTTCTGATGAGCATATGTGTGTGTATTTGAGTGTGTGTGTGTGTGTGTGTGTGTGTGTGTGTGTATAAATATATATACAGACACATACATATAGAGACACACAAATATATATATATATATATATATATATATATGATTCATGCTGAAGATATTAATAAGTGAAAGTAGTATTTAATTTAAAATTTTTATTAATATGAAGACAAATATGGTATCAGAGTGTCTATACACACAAATAGACATACATACATGTATCTAAATATATGACACACAAGTATATGTGCATATATATGTTTATATACATATGTGTACATATATGTATGTGTATATCAGTATATATCGGAAGTGTATATCAGTATATTTAAGAAATAATCATACATTAAAGAAAAGTAAATTTTTGTAATTGAAAATACAAATTTATGTATAACGTTATAGACTGGTAAGGTATAATTTAATTTTGTAACTGGTATGTCTTGTAAGCCGTAAAAGAAGTGGTGGAACCTGGGGTTAAAACGGTATTCTAATAATCCCCACAAATCACGAATTCTTACGTAAAAGGATTCAATCATGCTGCACTAAACCACAAAAGTATTACATATTAATTTCTAGCTGGCTTTAAGCTCCATGATCAAATTATTCTCTCAGTCTTACTCTCACTTCTCTCTCTCTCTGTATGTATGTATGTATGTATGTATGTGTATATAAGTTGGTGTAGGTGTATCTATGCGGTAAGAAGTTTGCTTCCCAACCACATAGTGCCAGGTTCAGTCCCACTGTGGGACACCTTGGGGAAATGTCTTATACTATGGCCTCAGACTGACCAAATCCTTATAAGTGGATTCAGAACCGAGCTGTCATCATTCATGAGTTTCTTGCCAAAAACAACATGGTATTGCTTCCGCACCCACCCTATTTACCAGATTTAGCACCTTGTTCTCCTTGATGGCTCTTATGTTGTTGACTCATGTGTTGTCGAATCTTTTAACTTCTTGTTTATTTAAGGACCAAACTATTTTTCTTCTCACAAGTTTTAGTGGCCCAGCAAAGATCAAAAGCATGCTCAATACTCTTGACTAAACCATTTGAAGAAGAAAAGAAACTTGAATGGAAAGCATATTTAAAATCTGGAGAACAGTACTATCATACTATACCAGTAAAAAGGTTGGGATAAAAAGAATGGTAAAAAAAAAACAAACAAAAAAAAAAACAGGTGTGAGCATGAAAAGAAACAGGGGTACGTATGTGAATGTGTAAGTCGGATGGAATGAGAAACTGTGACAGTGAAAGAGAGAGAGGGGGGGGGGAGAAAATCAAGATAGATAAGTATATAACTCAGTTTGTTATCAAAGACTTGGAAATCCCAACTTGGAGAATAGATACAATGGCAGCTTGTTGACTGAAATAGGGTGTGCTCACTGCAACTGTGTCCCATGTACACTTGTAACACCCCCACCACACACACACACACACGTGTTCTACAGTTTGATCTTAGCATACACACACACACAAGCATACACTTCTCTGGTCATGGATCATACAAGGCGTGAACGAAAACACAAGAGGTTATTTGGCAACATTTCAGACAAGAAACAGTTAAACATTTCTTACATTGAAACGAAGACAAACATGAAGGATGAGGGAGACAGAAATTGGGAATCTAACCAAAGTTGAGAAAGAAAGCAAGACAAAGTGAATGAGAAAGACATAGAAGGCAAGTAGGAGGAGGAGGGGACAAAGTAGTGGGAGGAGGTGGAGGAAGAGTAGGAGAGATTAAAATGCCATAAACCAAATCTAAATCGGCTTCACATCTGTTTTAAACATTTGTCAGTGGATTGCTCTGCATATTATTTGCATCAATTGTCAGAGTAATTTAACAAACAAATGTCTTTACTTAATATCAATCACTAAGCATTAAAAAAAAGGCAAGATCATAAATAAGGCATGTAAAATGATAATGAATGATAACAGTGTGTGTGTGTGTGTGTGTGTGTACACATGTATATTTGTATATAAGTATGATTATACAAATATTATACACATGTAATTGTAATTTCATGCCACGCTAAACATTAATGTCAACCCACCAGAGTAATATCATCATAATTCTCATTTAACATCCATGTTCCATGCTGGCATGGGTTGGATGGATATATGAGGGTGGGGGGCGGGGCACTGAAAAATTCCTGATTTGGGTAAAAGAAAATAGAGGAGGATCAACTGATTATGATTTTATGCAACATATTCCCCTCCCAGATTTGCACACTTATTGCAGCGGTCCTTCAGTTTTTCTAAACCCTGTAAAAAAATTCAGAAGGTTGGGCTTCTAACCAAGCCTTTCACGATACCCTTAAAGCCAGGAACTTTTCAGCACACCCTTGTGTGTGTGTGTATGTGTGCACGTGCATGTGTTGTCTTGCATGTACTTGGTGACCCTGTCAGTGCAGGTCTCACTTAAAAGCACCCAGTCCACACTGTAAAGTGGTTGGCATTTGGAAGGGCATCCAGCTGTAAAAACCTTGCCGAAACTGACCTTGCCTGTGCTTGTGCCAGGTAAAAAGCACCAAGTCCACTCTGCTGGAGTATTAAATGAAATTTCCCTGAGAAAGTCTACAAATGCATGAGCTCCAAGTGCAAATCCTTCCCTGAATATGATCTATGTGTTTTATCTTCCATCCTAATCAGCTTCTCAACTATGTACACCTACCATTTTGCATATAATATGTTTTCAACTGAAAAGCAGATGGAGAAAAATAACTGGCGCACAAGAACCTTTATTTTACTTAGCATTAGAATAAGAAATATTTTTATGACCTAATTCTTATTGTGGTATACTAACTCATAGATAAGAATAAAGTTAGAATCACAATGCAGAGATATTTGTTTTTTTTCCATCTAGTTTGAAGATAGTATAACTAGAAAATTATCAAATGGATTACATTGTATCTCAGGAAATATTCAAAATTTGGAAAATATTAAAAAAAAAAAAAACCCTTAATTGCAAAGGACCTAGAGTTTACACAGAAAAACTAACTTCATATTTAAATTCAGCATACTCAAATTAGGTAATACCAATTGTTGGTATCAATGCAACAATAATTTTGTTGGTCAGTGGAATCTATAGAATATGGCCAATTCAATTTCCAGCAGCCAGGTAGACCTTAAGGCCCCTTATGATGCCATCTGAGCGTCCGTTACATCTGAGCAGACTATAGGTTAGAAAAATCTCTGTGAGGATGTAGTCAAAGCTCCAAGTGCTAACTGACCTTTCAATTTTTAGCCAATTATACGGTAAAGAAATAGTGATTTCATATTTTGGCACAAGGTCAACAAGTTTGAGGGAGTAAATTGATGACATTGATCCCAGTAGGCACCTGGTACTTGTTTTATCAACCTTTAAAGGATGGAAAAGTAATATTGAACTCAGAATGTAAAGATGGATGAAATGCCACTGGCGGTTCTGCCAGCTCTTTGCCTTTGTGGTAATAAAATATTGCTGATGTGAAGGGATTACATTTTAATATTTTGAGATATTAACCCTTGGGAGACGACAGGGCTGATCTCACAACCAAAAAGTTAAATGACAAAGAAGATTGTACTAGTTCATTTTCTACAAGAACGTCGAGAATGTATATAGTTTTATATACGTAAGGTAATTACTTGATTTCTTATAATTTTTTTTTGAAAAATAAGTGCATGCCCTCTGTATAGGGCTTCTGAAAAGGGCTCCATCTTTTTGGTACTGAAACTCCAAACGAGGCTCTGTTTCTAAAGGGTTAAGGTGGCGAGCTGCCAAAGTCATTAGCACAAGGGACAAAGTGCTGAGCGGCATTTTGTCTGTCTTTATGTTATGAGTTCAAATTCTGTCAAGGTGAGGCTGACTTTGCTTGTTGTCCTTTCGAGGTCGATAAAACAATTACCAGTTGAACACTGAGGTTGCTGCAATCAACTTATCACTTCCCCCAAACTTGCTGGCCTTGTGCCACAGTATGAAATCAATATTTTGAGAGATATTAGGGTGGCAAGCTGCCAGAGTCATTAGCACACCAGACAAAATGCTTAGTAGCATTTCATCTGTCAAATTCTGCCAAGGTCAACTGTGCCTTTCATCCTTTGGGGCGGGGGCGGTCAATAAAATAAGCACTAGGTGATCACTGGGGTCGATATAATCAACTTGTCTTCTCCCTGAAACTTGCTGGCCTTGTGTCAAAATTTGAAACCAATATTTTGAGATATTAGTTTGAAAATGATCTCTTCATAGAAATTATAAATAGCAGTTGAAATAGAAAAAAAAGTATTGGGAATAAATAAGTCAGTTTCAGCAAGTGTCTTCTAAAATTGCTTCATGCTTACCAATGCCTTGTCAGGGGAATTGGCAAACAAAAACTGACTGGACACTTGTTGAGAGAGAGAGAGAGTGTGTGTGTGTGTGTGTGCACATATAATTTCATGTGTATGTATATATCTATGTGTGTGTGCGTGTGTGTGTGTGTGTGTGTGTGTGTGTGTGTGTGTGTGTGTGTGTGTATATACATATATACATACATATGTAGAGGTGCAATTGCCCAGTGGTTAGGGTAGCGAAAACACGTAAAGCACCACAAGGCTCCGGTGGGGGGTTCTGTTGACTGAATCAACTGGAACCCTCATCGTCATAAATGACGGAGTGCCATGACGATATATATATATATATATATATATTTTTTTTTTTTTACTTGTTTCAGTCATTTGACTGTGGCTGTGCTGGAGTACCACCTTTAGTCAAACAAACTGACCCTAAGACTTATTCTTTGTAAGCCTAGTACTTATTCTATTGGCCTCTTTTGCCAGACTGCTAAGTTACATGTACTTAAACACACCTACATTGGCTGTCAAACTATGGATAGGAGAACAGACACAGACACACAAATACATACATATATATATACGATGGGCTTCTTTCAGTTTCCATCTACGAAATCCACTCACAAGGCTTTGGTCAGCCTGAGGCTATAATAGAAGACACTTGGCCAAGGTGCCACACAGTGGGACTGAACCCAGAATCATGTGGTGAGAGGCAAGCTTCTTACCACACAGTGCCTATATATAGATGCAAACATACATCCACACACATACATATATATATATATATATATATATTAGTACATACACATACATATCTCCCTTTCCTTCATCTCTTGCTTCCCCATCCACACTCCCAGTACCTCTGTCCCCACTGACTTTTGCACACCGTTGGTACTGATCATTCTCTCCCTCTCTTCTAAATGCAAGAATTCCCTTACAAGAACCTACTTTTCCCCCACCTCTCATACTCTAACCCGCATCATTGGGTTTCATAGTCTAGTGAACTGCATGACAACCTCACCAGCACTGGTGGCATGAAAAAAAGCACCCTGTACATGTCACAGTAGTAAAGTAGTTGGCATTAGGAATGACATCCAAAACAGACAGTGGAACACGATGCAGTCTTTGGACTCATCTGATCCTAACAAACTGACCAGCCATGCCAACATGCAGAATGGATGTTAAATGATGATAATGACATACAATCATTTGTTAACTTTATATCAGTTTTCCATGCTGGCATGGGTTAGATGATGAAATTAGTAAGGCATTGTTTTATAGTTGGACGCCCTTTCTGTCACTAAACCTTTTCTCTTTTTCAAGTAAGGGATCTCTTGAAAGACGCCAAGTTAACAGAGTTTGCTGAAAGGAGGAGAAATGACAACAATATTATCACTTGTAGCCCACAACTTTCAGAAAAGCACAAATGTAAACCTACAGAGCAGGTACACATAAGCATGCACATACATGCATACGCGGACACACATTCTCCTTTCAATCAGATCCACTTACAAGCTGTTAGTTAACTCAGTGTTATCCTAGAAGACACTTGGTTCAAATACCAAGCAATGGGAATGAACCCCAAAAATCATACGATTGGAAGCAAACTTCTTAATCAAATCACATAACCATTAGTATGGCTGTAGATCTATCTACCAATCTAAGTGTCTATATTTATATATATATCTGTCTATCTATCTCTATTTATATATTTATCTTTATATATATATAGTCAAATCATCATTGAATATATATATATCTATCTATATTTATATATATATATATCTGTCTGTCTATATTTATATATATACCTATCTTTCTATCTATATATACCTGTCTTTCTATCTATCTATCTATACCTGTCTTTCTATCTATCTATCTATCTATACCTGTCTTTCTATCTATCTATCTATCTATATATACCTGTCTATCTATCTATCTATCTATCTATACCTGTCTATCTATATATCTATATATATATATATATATATATATATATATATATATATATATACCTGTCTATCTATCTACATCTGTCTATCTATCTATACACACACACACATATATATCTATCCACACAAACACACATTTATGTGTATATACTTACAGATACACATATACATATATGAGAGTCAGTAGGGAGAGGAAGTACTCAAGACTTACCATCGATGCTACTGGGAACAGAATGAAGACCATGACATGCCACTTATACTATAACTCTATATCTTTCACACAAACGAACAATCAGCCCCCATATTATTAACTTCATCCCCCAATTTAGTAGTGCAAAGTAAAGGCTACGGATACAGCCACCCCACACCTCCTCATTCAAACGGGGGTGGGGAGACGGACGTGAAATGTCCCCGTATGACCAAAGCCCAGTTGTTGGAAGTAGTAAAAAATGTATCTCCGCATACTAACAAGCTGCTAAGAGCTCGGTGTATACAACGGAGTGCAAAACGTTCGTACACACAGACACACTATCAACAACTTGTTAGCTGGTTGGGTATCGTTGTCATCCGATTGTGATGCGTATTTTATTCCCAGTCGGGTATCTGAGCATTCTGTGGTTTTCGCTTATATATCGTCTAGTACAGTATCGATAAGACTACTTGGATAGTCCGGTGTTGAAGAGGCGATTGAATATTGATGGAGGTGTAGAGAAGAATAAACGGAATCCAAAAAGACAAGATTTCATATATATATATATATATATATATATATATATATATATATATATAATGTTGTACTGGGGAGAGTCATTCTCTTTTAGTGCCTTATAATTTAACACACTCACCGGTAAAATTTCTACTTATTTCCTTCTTTATTTTTCTAAAATTTTCGTTGCGTCTTGCAACCTTTTCAACAGTTTAAGCAGGTGTGATTCGATGAAGATTTGACTGCTATTTCTAACAGTTTGGCCGATCTCGTAGATATATTAGAATTAGAAGTGGAGGGTAAAGAGGCGGAAAAACCCTTCAGAAAGCATTGTTTTTGACTGCTTAACACGAGGAAAAAAAGACGAAAAATTCAAGAAAAAAAAAAAAGGGCGGAGATGATAGCGGGGGTAAAAGAAATAAATAATGATTTCTTTATTTGATAATACTGAAATAACAACTTTAAAGAAGGAAGGGAAACGAAAACGAAATATATCTATCAAATCTACACGTGCATCTGGCTTGACAACACATGAGGCGTGCAAAACATCAGTTTAGAAAAACGTCGTTCTCTTCTCTCATTCATTCATTCATTCGCTCTTTTTCTTTTCACTTGCTTTTCACTTCGACTTTTCACTTGCTAGTTCCGTCTATCCACCCTTCGCACTCTGTGTAAGTGTTTGTATGTGTGTGTGTGCATGCATATTTATGTGAGTATCTATATATATCTATATAATTTTCAGAAAGAAAAGGCGGACAGTGATTTCGAAGTTTTGGCAACTAAGTTGAAATTGTCAACCTTTTCTTTGTAGAATTAAATAAAATTTAATACTCAGATGTATTGAGTCATCCTTTAATTAATGCTTGTATTAATAGTAAACATTAATGTGTGTTGTATTTTTGTGCTTATTGCCAAATATCTATCTATCTATCTGTTCAGTCGCTGATTCATTTTCTTTCAGTATGTGTTGCACTTGTTGCCCTTCCTACAAGACTTGACAGTCCTTTTTTCCCCAGACCTTGTCATCCACTGTCTATATTTCCCAACTAACTATCCATCCACTAACCTGCAGTAGAGCCCCTACGAAGTCGGCCAAACTGTTAGAAATAGCAGTCAAATCATCATCGAACAACACCTGTCTAAATAAACAACTGCCGTCTTAGAAGAAAGGATGCATTCGATAAGATAGTCCGTTGGGGGCACACTATATCTTAAAAAAACACGGGATGGTCACGGTTGGAATGCTGTTTATCATATTTCAATCAGAGCTGACCTGGGGTTAAACAAAAACAACCACTAACCTGCAAAATCAAACAGTGAATGCACCTGATTGTTCATCTAAGCCACCCAGTCAGAGAAAGCTTGAGTAAGTGATGCACTCCACTTCTGGCTAAACTTATAAAAATCTGCCTTCCCGTCTATTTCTCACTTTCTATCTATCTATCGGCCACTTCCCACCTTATATTTCCAGTTACTTTTTCTTCTTCGTCCTCTTCTACAATCACTTTCTTTTTCTGTCGCCCTCTTCTCTACAAGTATACTTTTTTTCCGTGATTTCTATCGCCTTTACTCTTCCATTCTTTTTACTCTCTCTTTCTCTCCCTATATGTATGTGTATCTTTCTAACCACTTTCACCTTACATTCACTATTCCTCTTTTTTCCCCCTCCTCTTCTAATATCACATTCTCCCTTTCTATCTCTCTTTTTCCTTTCGTTGTCTTTCTCTTTTACTCTCCATTTCACCCCCAATCTCTTTTGTACTCATCAGAAAAAAATTCTCACCCTTTTCTTCCTTACCTTCACAACAAACACCAATATTTGAAAACATGGTGAATATTTTTTCATTATTACCACGGACAGTAGAGTTACTATATTCTACTTTCATTATTTCAATTTTTTAAAAATTATTTGTTGCATTGCTAGCACCTTCATTCGCACAGCAAGGCATAAACGCCACAATTTCACTATGTTCCCCGTTTAATAAACCTAAGACACGCGTTAGTTTATTTAACTATAAGAAAGTAATATAAATTGATACTCGTAGCAAGAAATCATTATTCCACAGAAAAAAATTGAAAAATTAACCCCTTACAAAATTACTATATATAATTTAATATTATACATATATATTAACCACTTCCATTGCGGTATGGGCGTCATTAACGTCTCATGCTGCACCTTTTTATTTCATATAATAATAAAACCACGCTTTTTTAATAGCCATTTAAACCTTAGCAATTTACCTCTACTTGTTAAGGGTTTCATTCATATACTCAAAGTCGTCATTATTATTATTTATTATTTAATTATTACCTTCGTCGACGATGACGCTTAATTATTGTTGTTAAATATAATATAACCTGTCTATACGTATGTTTATGTCTATGTAGTAGAAATATTAAGGGTAAGATAGTTGTTGCTTGGTGCTCTCAGCTGTCGGCTGCACTTTTCTCCATTCCTAAGCAAACGTCGTGTGTTTGTTTGCAGACGATACTTTCAATTCTAAAACCTTCGCCTTTCTCTCTCTCAACAATTCCATTAATTCTTCTTACTACTAGTATTACTAATTCTTTAGCAAGATTAACGCAGAAATAATACTGGTATACACTTTATTTACACGCAGACGACACGCCGACACGCACAAAAAGAAAATCAGTGAAACCTGTGTGTTACATGGATACTGTGTACAGTCTTCAAACTAACTTGGATTTTACCTAAGAAGAGACATTATTTATACATATATATATATGTTTATGTGTCAGTTTTTGTCCATGAGTTCTTTATGTCCATGGCTAGTCGACCGAAGAGGAGTCCAGGATTGGTAAATTCTGTTGAGGACACTGTTAAGGTAGGTAGAAACAACAAAATTCATTTTTTTTTTTCATTATTATTATTTATCCTGGATAATGCTTTATATATATATATATATATATATTTACATTTACCCCCTTCCATTTCTTTTGTCATACGTCGTCGTCTTTACTTTGTCATTCAGTTTTTTTAATTCTATTTTCTACAATTCAATGACGTGTGTCCTAGGTGTTTACATGGTTGATTGAAATATTCTGTTTTAATACACATGCTCCCATGTACGTGCACATACACACATTTGCCGAAAACATTATATTTCTATATCCTTTTTCGAATGAGGCCTCAGCTGGCAAAGCACTAACTACACGATTTCAATTTAAGACCTCTTAACTCAACATGTGGTTTGTGGACCAGTGCTCCACCCACTTGCTCTTTGTTTCGCTAATATAATGTATAAATGCAATAACATCGTCAAATTCCTTCTTTCTTACCCAACTCGTATAATGTTTCAAAATGAAGTCCACAAAAATTTGTGTAAATATGAAGTTGGATAGGTAAGTATCCGGCTTGGTGTTTGTCAGTCTTCGAGAGACCTAACAAAACGGTCTTGAGGTTTTGTAGCCTTCAATGGTAAAATTTAAACAAGAATATAAGGTAATTTTAAGAATTTAAAATAATAAAGTTCATTTAGTGGCAAATTGATAGAGATTGTATATTCCGGATCTTGTGCATTGAGTTCAGAACTCACCGCGGTTAACTTTGTCTTTCATCCTTTCGGGGTCGATGAAAACACAAATTATACTAGTCTAAGGCGGTGAAAAAGAGCGCCGGACAAGACGCCATGCAGTATCTATACCGGCTCTTTCCAGTCAAACAATTCTGCAATAACACTGATGCTTGGAGTTGGGATAATATCAATGTCATGTAAAGCAGACTGGCGTAGCCTGGGATTTTGGCCTTCCTGTGTAGAAGTCAAAACAGCCAAACCCTTCGTTAACTTTGCCTGTCCAAAACATTTTCATAAGTTTGTCCTAAAAGTCTATGCTTGTTTTCAAACTTTTATTTAGCCCTCGTTTCATATGTTCTACGTAATATAAAGCTTTCTTTTCCTAAATCCCTACTTGCTTTGGTGGTTAAAAAAAAAAAAGGAAGAATGTTTCACATATGATGCATGGATGCCAAAGAAATATGTCCTGTGTTTTACATGTGTTAGACAGGACACCCTTAGCCTTCCTGTGTACATAAAGTGGCTACCGCTGGCTGGTCTGCACACACCACGCTACACCATTTGGTATCATTTCATGCTTGTATGATGGAACCGAAAGAATAAACATATAAACTACAGCATAAACTACAGATTACAAACGTATACATACAAATAGTGTAAAGTAGAACCTTTTCTAACAGACTACATCGTTATATTTTAAATCGCTATTTGTGAAGAATAGCGTCGTTGGTTACACGTTTGCAACAGACCAAGCACCGACTGCATTTCTGACGGCGAGAATGACAAAGCAATGACTAAATTGATGCCGAAGAATTAGCTCATGGTACTTTATCTGTAAATTAACGATTTTCTTATTTTTCCTTTTTTTCGTCAATATACAGTAGCCGATATATATATATATATACACACACACAAATGATAATGTTAAACTGTTGCCCTGTTTAATACCCCCACTCACCACTTAGTTCCTGAAAGAGTCATAGACATTGCTGTTTCTTTCCGACTAAAATGTAAAACAGACGCACAGACACACATACATAAACGCTACAGGCTTCTGTACCATTTCCATCTACCTAACACCACTCACACCGAAGTTACAAAAGAAACATGCTTACCGAAATGTGACGTTGTGGGATCGAACCGGTAATCCGTAATCGAAGTTCATAGCATAGATATGCCCTTGCTCACATTTGAAATAGTTTTTTTTTTTTTCAATTAACATTTCATTTACTTTCTTCTCTTTTAATTAGAGATTTTGATTAATAGATAATATAAAGTACGAGTCAAGAAATACTGGGTCGATTTAATATTCTAGTAAAGCATCTTAGATGTGAAAGAAATAATATAACTGTTGTCTGCTAATAGAAATTGTCCAACATAATAAAAATATGGTAATATGTTGGAAACAATAAGAAAAAAGAAGACATGAAAATAAAAGTTCATAACTTGAAAAAAAAAAAAAAACGTAGGAAGCTTGTAGATGAAATCGCAGTCATGTTTTATATTATGTAAGTGAAGTATTTATTATTATATAATTATTATGACAGGCTAAACAAAGTTGATAGTGATTATTAACATGGTAAATTTGTCGAGGAATCACAAAAGACTGATAAAGATAGAGAAGAACTTTTAACACATTATCTTTCTAATATTACTTTGTGGGATAAATTGTCTGAATTGTTGTTAACAAGATTATAATTTTCTGGTCAATTAAATTTAACTTTGGAGAACATACATGATAAAGATGAGGTTAACAGCTCGGAAATGTATAATCTTTATTGAAAAGAGGGATTTCCAAAACGGTCAAACTATCATTAATTCCGAGATGTCGGTATGTCTCATAAGACAATGGCTTTGCTCTACAATGCTAAGGCCTTGAAGGACATCACTTAGCTGTTCGTGCATGCAGTCTCTTCCAGAGGAGTTGCTCGAGTGTGTCTTCTGTGGTGGCCCTTGAGCTTGCAGTTAATATTATTCTGGCCACAAGGGCCAAACATAGAGGGGACAATACAAAAGTGAATACGGGGTCGGGGAGCGAATGCAATTACATAGAGATGACATTAAAAAATTTATGGAAAAATTTAGGGCAATCCCGCCCTCCCTCATTCTATATAGATTTATACTGTCTAAAAGTGCCGCCCCCATTAAAGATTTCGTCCGGAGCGGACCGCCCTCACTCGTACCCTCTAGCTATGACACCGATGTTGTCAGAATATTCTGACAAGGTAACCGTCGGCATTAGTACACGCGATCAGATACAGAGAGGCTAGGGTGAAAAAGGGAGTGAACGACGTATCCTCATACCGAAGGTTACCTTGTCAGAATATTCTGACAACATCGGTGTCATAGCTAGAGGGTACGAGTGATATCGAAGGACTGCCTCCTGGCACGGCCCGACATCAGTGTTGTCGCAGACGTTGCTGTTTGAATGGTACAACAAATCATCTCGTCCGATGCATTACTTTATAAATCTATTGGCTTGGACAAGTACTTTTATTCCATAGACCGCGAAAGAATAAGACGAAGTCGACCTCGGTGGAATATGAATTCCGAACGCGAAGATTTGAAGCAAATTTTCTCTATCAATTCACCGTATTAGTTTGAAAATGCAATAAAATATACCTGAATAGTCAGGAGAACAGATAGGTCCATTTTACCCGTCTCCATCCCAAAACACACGCACATGAACATAAATAAAAAATGGTGCCCGCCAAATCAGAAAGATCCAAGGAATCCTTTTGAGAGAGAGATAAACTCAGACAAAACTTCGAAATATAAGAAGTCAGAAAATGAATTGTTTTCGTTTTCTCTACCATTCCTCCTTTCCTAGTTTATTTTACTCCACATCTTTGTCACATCAGACATAAATTAAGCATAAATGTCACAAGAATATAGAACTTCAATTGTTATATATATATATATATATATATATATAAACACACATTTGCCAAATCAATCCACTGACATTTGTTAACCTCTACATTCCTCGCGCACTTTCTAATCACCTGCGTTTCCGTGTGTAATATTTCACTACAAAGATGGGGACACCTGCTCTTTACCGATATTGGTTTGGTTTGGATTGGTTCTATGTTTGTTTATTACTTTTGTGTTAATGAGGCTTGGTTCTTTTTGGAGTATCCAAACCGACTATATCGTCGTAGCTATGTCTTCGTATCGAGTGTTAATAAGTTTAACTGTATGTAGTATGCCATCAAACTGTGCAGTGAGCCAACGAGGGAGCCTCTATGCAGGCATTCGATTTATTAGATATAACAGTCAAATCCCCTGCAAGTTACTCTATGATGGCTTTAAAAATTATATGTTGAATCTGGGGTAGGGGACAGGATGGTCATAGTAGTGCCCACCCAGTCACCAAAGTCTGGCGAAAGGCCTGGGTCGTGGCTAGAATGCCTTTTACTCATGTCTACCTGATCAAGGCTGACCTAAGGATAAACAAAAATTTGGCGCGTTAGCAGGCCAGAAGCAGTTTCTATGTAATCGTTTGATCTCCTGGATATAGTAACTACATGACCTCAAATCACACCCCATCGTCTTAAAAAATAGAAAAGACACATTAGACAATGTAGTGTTAGATATACAAGACGGCGGGATCGTGAAAGTTGTCTGCTTGAGTTGAGTAACTCGTCGAGTCCATTAACTTCAATATTGCGACACTGACGAAGTTGCTAAAAATACACAAAACAAGTTCAATTGAGATGCATTATGACTATGCAAGAAGACTCAAGCCTGCAGCCTTTTATACATTTTCTTATATAGGTTAAGAAGACTCAGAGGGGAGTGCTTAGTTGTTTTAGCATCCAGTGAGCTTTAACTGAGAAGGCTATGGTCGCAACTTTTCAATCTATCCCGTCCCGTTTTTTATCGAGGCAAGATTACATTATCCAATATATAATTTCTCCCATTTTTAAAACCTGTATGATGTCATTTAGAGATTTAGCTGCTATTTTTAACAGGTCGGGAATCTGCGCTGAGGTTTCTTATTGCGTAATCTGAGGTGAAACCTGGTCAGGCAGCCCCATCATGATCAAAGGCACTCTAGCTGCGACCATTTTTTTTTCTTTCTTTTAGTCATACAGTATCTAGAAGGAATCTCTAGAAGTTTTTAAATGCTATATATTGTACACAATTACACGAGTTGTCTTGCATGTGATACATACTACATATAATAAACTAAATATAAGTTGATTCACTTACTGTTTGTGACCTTTAGAAATCATGTTGATATATTTATTTAAAAAAAAAAAACCCGCGTAATGATGTACGGAAAAACGTCACTTCCTCTGATTTGTAGGGGATTTCCTTTGACGTCATTTAATATTTTCGGCACACATGACTTCAAGCAATATCACCTATTTTATAAGATAACATAGAATTTGTTTCACTGCAAATTTTGACAGCCAGTTTTCTTATTTCTTTATAAATAGGAAGGACCGAAGGTGTACAGAAAAAAAAAAAAAAAAAAAAAAAAAAAAAAACTAAAATGAAAAAAATTAATCACTGCACGGTTTGCGCATTCCCTGCTGGCAGTGCAAGCTCCATCGATTATTCTGAGCAATCGTGCATGTTTTTTTTGTACCTACCGCAGTGGTTCTCAACCATTTTTTTTTTTTTTTTTTTTGCCTATAGACCTTTTGATTCCTATTTTACTCAGGGAGTGGGGGAATCCTCGTAGCCATTCGATGTCTAAAAATTCCTGTTGGAGTGGCTGTGTGGTAAGTAGCTTGCTTACGATCCACATGGTTCCGGGTTCAATCCCACTGCGTGGCACCTTGGGCAAGTGTCTTCTACTATAGCCTCGGGCCGACCAAAGCCTTGTGAGTGGATTTGGTAGACGGAAACTGAAAGAAGCCCGTCATATATATATATATATATATATTTGTGTGTGTGTGTGTGTGTGTGTGTGTGTGTGTATGTCTGTGTTTGTCCCCCCCCCCAACATCGCTTGACAACCGATGCTGGTGTGTTTACACCCCGTAACTTAGCAGTTCGGCAAAAGAGACCGATAGAATAAGTACTAGGCTTACAAAGAATAAGTCCTGGGGCTGATTAGCTCGACTAAAAAGGCGGTGCTCCAGCATGGCCACAGTCAAATGACTGAAACAAGTAAAAGAGATATTTTTTTGATGAAATATTATTAGGGATTGTATAAAAAAAATGTTCAAATATATCGTGTAGTGTAAAAATAATTTCCTGTTTATTGCACATAAATTTTAGCAAAATCTTATATGGAATCTGGTTGAGAACCACTCAGACGCATTTTTTCCCTCCAAAAAATGGCTCAAAAAAGTCTCCCAGGTTCTACATGTGAAGTTAAGCATCCCATAAGCTTTAAATTCACAAATAACTTTTGTTCCTGAATACGGGCTGCTGAAATTGGGGTGCGTCAAATACACCCGTGCGTCTTTTATGCGATCAAATGTGGTAGTTTTTACTTATTGATTGTATATATATTTATTTCTACTCAAAATTATGCTGAGAAATATCACTTGAGATGTATCTTCCCCACTCGTTAGACTGCGGCCATGCTTAACTCTGCCTGGCAGTATTTTAGTCGACTGAATCGATCCCAGTACTAATTTTTTTAAAGCCTGGTACTTATTCTATCAGTCTCGTTTGCCGCTAAGTTATGGGGACATAACCATCAACACCGGTTGTCAAGCAGTGGTGGGGAACAAATACTAATTCCCCCTCCCACACACACACACACACGCTGGGCTGCTTTCAGTTTCCATCTACCAAATCCATTCACAAGGCTTTGGTTGGCTTGGAGCAGTAGTACAGTACACTTGCCCAAGGTGCTCAGCAGTGGGGATGAACCCAGAACCATGTGGTTGGGAAGCAAACTGCTTAACCCCACACAGTCACACTGGCAAAAATATTTAAATACGAACAAATATTAGAGAAAGGTAACTTAATAAGCACTTTCTAAAGTCTGGAAAAATTGACGTCCATGCATGCTTACAGCATCAACAGCAACTAAATTAGATATGAATTGTATCACTAGAATTTATATTTCAGTAAAAAGAGGTAGACACTTTCCAAAATAGATTACACATGTTACAAGCATTTTGGTAGTAAATTGTTCACATGTTTAGAAGTATATATCAGAAATATCTTCTTTATATGCATAAATAATCTAATTTTTCTTATAAAACAATAGCTGGTTCAAATATAACCACAAACAACAAAGATAAACAAGAAACACCTGCACATAATTAATCATTACACCGTTAGTATAAAATGTCGTATAATTCTTGTAAGGAATAGTGCATGAATCAATTAAAGGAGTTTGTGAACCATTTTTATTTGTAACTTTTTTTCTAGGTTGTTAAGCCTGCATTTCTTTTTCTGTCTTCATTTGACATTCATAATCCATGACAGATTGAGTTAGACAAAGAGTTTCTGTGCAACACTTCTTCATACAACTGTCCTTGTCCATACGCATCACATGACCATACCAGTAGAGTATCTGTGCACTACCAACTGACCAAGCCTATCAATACAAAGTGGCAGGCCTGGGATCAGAACTGGCTAACACTAGTATATTCATTTTTATGTATAAAATAATTCGTTGTCATACAGTTTTATAGAAGAGATTTGCCAGGTAATTCTTGACAAATTACAAGAAGTTATCCAATGTGAAATCAATAGATTGATTACAAGAATTTTACTCAAAATCTTGAAAGGGAAAAATTCATTGTCCACATGATTTGTAGAACTTGTTTGCATGACTTTCTATTACTTTCTATTACTCTGCTACTTCTGTTGTTTTTGTTTCATATTTACCTGTTCTGACAAATCTGTATCAAGACCAACACCTTCAAAGATATTAGGCTTCCATGATTTGCCATTAGCTTGCAGAAGGCAATCCATGCTATAGCAACTCCAAGCCTTCAAGGGTACACATTATTTAATAATAGATATCACTTTCAAATTTTGGCACAAGGCCAGCAATTTTGAGGTTGGGGCTGCCAATCACATCAACTGCACTATTCAACCGGTTCTTATTTTATCGACCCCAAAAGAGATGAAAAATAAGTTGACCTTGGCAGAATTTGAACTTAGAATGTAAAGGCAGACTAAATGCCACTAACCATTTTGCCTGGCGTACCCTTGATTCTGCCAGTTCACCACCTGACTTCATTATATACATCATTAAGACTTCTGAATTCTGTGGCAAAATTATTTCTTTTCGGTGGTTATCTTTCTTTCATCCACAAGGATACATTTGTTTATCAAAGTTGGCTGTTTTATCAAGTTTAAAGCAGTGTTTTCTCCCAACTTTTAAGTTATAGTATCTCCATAAGGCACTTGGACTTCTTGTTAAAGATCTGAATTTCCGAAGTAGTGCTGAAAATTATTAAATAAAAATGAAACATCTGCTTTAAATCACATCGGTTGGAAATTGTCTTCATTAAGAAGAAATATCCCAAAGCAGTTAGTTTGATTCACATCATTCTGTTGTGAGCAAATAACTAATGGCGTTGGCAAATAGGCTTCAAATAACTAATGCTTTCCATAAAACAGAACAGCATCCATGAAATTCAAAGAAAATTCTGCCCATCTCCCTTCAACCATTGCCATAGGGAAAGTTATTCTAAAGGGAATTAGTCGTTTACTGCAATTTGCTCCAACTCTGATGTTTGTTGTGGTTATAAAGGAAAAAAAAAAGACAATTCCATCAGCCTTTCCATTGATATGTTGAATTTCTGCAACTGGCTTGTGCAACATACTTTAGTGTATACGCTGAGATATGTACTGCACATACTAATTTCATCATAGGATACACTGTATTGAACTTCTCAAGTGAATCCAGCTGTACCCATAAACTCTTGTGCCTTTGTCCCTATTTTTTCCTTCAGTTATAAGTAATGTTTCTGAAAATATCATTGAATTTTAAAAGTTACTTTGTGTCTTTAGAAAGGATTTCCACATGCCCTGCTGTACTAGATTGAATTACTTCACCAATTCCCAAGAAAAGTGTACTTTCTTCTCTGTGGTTGTCTGTAATTTTCTGTAGCACAAACTGATTATCCTTCTGCATTCTATCAGCTGAAGCATCACATCTGAAGGAGATAGCTCGAACTGAAGAGATTTGCTGTCAGAATTGATCTAGATCACATTGGATAATATTGTCTAGATGTTCATTGTAAAAGCCAGGATTGGTGTATTGAAATTCAGAATCAGTAACATCATATGGAATAAATGACTTGATATGTTTGAAGTTTCTTCCTTTCAGAAGTATGTGTGTGCTCTGTCTCTCTCTCACACACTCTCTCTCTCACATTCTCTCTCTCCCACACTCTCTCTCACTCCCACACACTCTCTCACTCTTTCTCTCTGCCTCTCTCTCTCTCTCTATGTGTCATACCTACAGGTGTTGGCAGTCATGGATCTCCATGCCAAAGTCTGAAGTTTCATAATTTTTCTTGGATTAAGTTACGTTAGTGATTTCCCATTGGCATTTGCTGGTTTATTTTCAGTTGACTCTACTGGTTTTCTGCTTTTCTGGTCTTATCTCTGAGGCATAAGACCCATTCAAATTTTAAACAAGAAAACTGGTTCATGTGATATCATGGCATGTTCATACACTGATGGGCTTGTGTCACACACGTCTTGGGAGCAAACCTCCTCTGAGTCTTAGCCACTGGACCGTTTTCTGCTGTTTGACCGGGGCTCTTGAATGTATGGATTTTTTAATCATGTTTTTCAAATAAATACAAGAACAAAATAAGTGTTTGATTAAGTTTTCAACATAGTCTTGATCTGAGCAAAGATAATGGGATCAATTGTAGAAGATCTAATGAGCTTTAAGCAATCAAAAGAAATTTCAGCCATTCTCTGTTTCATTGATTGCATTGGGACCAACGAGAGAGCATTTAACTTTTAGCCATTCTTGGTTATCTGAGCAGAATTCAAATCTGTTTCATTCTTTCTTTCCTTAGCAAATATGTTGGAGCAAACTGTTGTAGCTCTCTCTCTTTTTCAATCAGTTCAAATGGAACAAATGCTGTCATTCTATTTTCGCTCTTTTAGCCTCAAAATCTAGTAAAATATAGTTGAACGAAGCACAAATTGTTGTATCTATTCCATTGACAGGGATATGTATGGAGTTCATTTATTCTTATCTCAGCAATATTTCTTTTCACACTATATCTTTTTTTTTAGTATGAAAAATTTTTTTGTAAGAAGAATTTTCATTCGAGGAATATGAGCAACATTCATCATTCATTTGCTTCCCCTCTGTCTCCACCTGTGGCAGAATGCACTCTTTATCATCTGTGCTGGCTTAGGCATGTTGGAAGTGGGTATTAATTTAGTTTTCCTTCTTCTAGATTGATTGCTTTCACCATAACTAAGGAGCTCAATCTGCCCTACGAAAATCTATTTAGCATATAGGTGCAGGCATGGCTGTGTGGCAAGAAACTTGCTTCTCAAACACATGGTTTTGGGTTCAGTCACACTGAGAGCTGGACTTCAGACACACATACCATTGTCTGTTCACTTTCTACAGATTCATTTTGTATGGAAGGGCACACATCATGCACATTCACTTGCTAATCCTTCATCTGTAATGTTACTGTTTTGAGTATATTTGTATCACAAGGATTAATGTAGTAACCCTAAGGCAACCAAGAAAAATTTTATCCTCTCCCCATTCTTCACTGACTCTTTTGAACCAGTTGAGAGAACACCTATCTTTAAGTCATCCTTGACAAGAAGTTGTTTCTCTTTTCTCAGCAGATATACAGAAAGGTCAAGCTGTCTTTTCTTTTCCTTCTCTTTTTTACACAGAATTCAGCCAGATTGGAAGCACTCCTATTCTTGTTCTGTTAATCTCATCAAGAAGCGTGTCTTAGTTGAATGAAATCCCAAATGTGATATCTCTATTCTCCTAGGTCCCTTATATGGATTTCTTTTATTTTTATTTCTGTAATATTTTCCTTTAACAGCACACATATATCACAAGTATTTTAACTTAATTTATGACGCTACTTCTGCACATTTTAACTCAAACTTTGTTTTTTCAAAACTGTAACTGGAAATTATTTTTCCTTTATAAATTGTACCATTTGGTTTCAAATTTTGGCACAAGGCAAGTTATTTCAAGGAAGGGGTTAAGTTAATTACATCAACCCCAGTATTCAGCTGGTACTTATTTTATTGACCCTGAAAGGATGAAAGGCAAAGTCGACCTTGGCAGAATTTGAACGTAAAGATGTATGAAATGCCACTGAGCATTTTGCCCAGCATGCTAACAATTCTGCCATCTTGTTGCCTTATTGAGACCTGTAATTACAAACTTTCAGAAGTGAACATATATTTTAATAAGCCAGAAGAGACTTACACTACTGATACTGTGAAGAAAATAAAAGAGAACTATTGTAATCAATTTATCATCTCTGCATCTATTTGATACACATATATTTAAAGTCACTACATGATTAGCATTACAAAGCATTTGCATATTATACTTCTGTTATCAAATATCATTTAATTAGTCACAGTTCTCTAGCTGTCATCATAGTCATTTGCAACAGTGATAGCAATATTTGCACTGTGAGTCACAACTTTTATCGCAACCTCATTAACACGTCGGAGACGTAAAGTTACAGCACTGCCAGTGGACTAATGAGAACTGTTGTCACACTGAAGTTAATTAGTCAGCTGTCGCTTGTTATGTAACAATCTGGTTAGTCAGAACAGCAATGCTTCTCTGTAATACTTGTTTTATCCCAAATCAAATATGATTAAATGCATTCTAGCTATAATTAAATGAATTCTAGCCATAACCATTCTGCCTTTTTAAGGCTGCTTAACACAATATTATCTAATGCACCCTTTTGTTAGATAAGACAGTATAGTGCATTGTTATGAAGATTTGGCTACTATTTCTAGCAAGTAGTCTGCCTCATGGTGTCAGTCAGTCAAAACCACAATGTTAGTTTGTTATTTCTCCAGTCATTTAGAAGCTTAGTCAGTATATGGTTAGTCACTCAGAACTATTGTATAACAGTGTCATTGTTTGGCACCTCTTGTGTCCATGTTTGGTTCATCTGGTGCTTCCTTGATGCTTAAACCTGACATGGCTCAGAAGGCCAAGTCAGGAACAGAACAATCTCAGGCATTGATTGCATGGCAGTGTGGGTGGTGGTGGTCTTGGCTGGAATTGTTGAGCCTTGAGTTGCTTTCTTTTTGCTTCTTCTTCTGTCTTTCATCTCTCCTCAAAAGTGGAATAGCCAAAATGAATTGCTCTTCATCAGGATGTACAGTCGGTGGCTTCTGTTTTTCAGGTGTTAGGGCTAATTCCAGCTTGAAGGAGGGAAGACTTCAGCTGGTCTTTGAATCTGCGTTTACTATAGTCAGTCTGTTATAATTGCATGTTACTTTCTTTATTGTTTAGACTATAAAGACTATAAAGTTTAGACTATGAGGAAAAGCCATATAAGCAGACAAGATTTTACCTACAATCAAATTTTAATTGATTATAGTCTCTGAAAACCCATATGAAAATCATGCTTTAAGCCTGAAGACTAAAATGGTAATTTAAGTTAGAAATATATTTGTGCAATTAAAAGATCATTATTTTTCTCAGCTCAAGTTCTTATGTACTTACAATTGTCTGTGATACTGAAAAGATTCCCCACCCCTGGCTCAGACAGAAAAGTAAATGCAGCAACCATGACTTTTACAAGGCTTCTGTCAGTATTTGGGAGAAAGGGCGAAGGGCACCACAATTCATGGGTAGCTGCAGTAGGAAGCAGTGCATATCTTCATAACTTCAGATTAGAGAACTGGTTGGATTGCTTGCAAATGAGTAAACTCTATAAAAGGCACCTAAGGGCCTGGGTGGTGGTGCTAAACAGGATAACAATGTAATCAGTCAGAACTGTATTGATGTCACCTTGTAGTCATGCAAAGTTTATGTCATGGTGCAATCAGTCAGTCAAAGAATAAAGAAACAGTGTGGTTGGTCAGAACTGTTGAGCTGCAGTTGCTGAAGTATTGGTTTCAAATTTTGGCACAAGGCCAGCAAGTTATGGGGAAGGGGACTAGTTGATTATATTGACCCCAATACTAAAGTGATACTTATTTCATTGACCCCCTGCAGATATTACAAAACTGGCACTCTGTGAGTTATGGCGACAAAGATTCCAGCTGATCCTATCAATGAAACTAATGTACAAGTGGCTGAGCACTCACAGACATCCAGACCCTTAACGTAGTTCTCAGGGAGATTCAGTGTGAAATGGAGTGGGACAAGTCTAGTTGTTTGAAATATACGTTACGACTCCTTTTCGACTGCTTAGTTGACTGGAGTAATGTGAAATAAAATATCTTGCTCAAGGGCACAGTGCCCCACCAGGGTACCGAACTGATGACCATACGACTGTGAGCTGAATGCCCTAACCACTTCACCACATGCCTTCACTGCAGGTATTATATTCTTGTCAACACAGTTTGTCTTTCGAAGCATTAATGCTATTGTTAGTTTATCAGTCACAACCATTATCTATCCTCCATTGTGTCCAGTAAAATACACTTGATTCAGAACTACCAGTGAATCTAACAAGACTTTTACTTCTGTGACCATTGTTTGTCAATTGGTTCAATGGTTATCATCATCAGTCATACTTTCAGCTAATAATATATTTATACTTTTAATAAAATAAATCATTGAGGTTAATTTCCAATTAGGTATTTGAGCTCATTACAATGAAATTTATTAACACTACCAGCTTAACTATATTACTGTTAATGTGTTTCTTCCCAACGTCCATGATTCTGGAGACAATCAGCCATATGAGACCGTTTTAGTCATTGAGGCATTTTGTTGTGCATTGCTGTGAAATTGGTGACTGTTTTCTACAGTGAGCATCACTGGATCTCACCCGTTGACTCTACGTATATATTTACACACGCACGCACGCACGCAGGTTTCTTTCAGTCCCTGTCTACCAAATCCACTCACAAGTCTTTGATCAACCTGCGGCTATAGTAGAAAATGCTTGTCCAAGGTGCCACACAATGACTGTGTAGCAAAAGCAAACTTCTTACCTCGCAGCCATTCCTGTAAATATGTGTGAATGCCGGCATTCCATGTCATATCACAGTAAAATGGTGATATGACGTTTATATTCCTTGTTGACATTAAGACTCATTACATTGCTCTTTTGAAGATCTGCAAAATAAAACATAAAAAAAACCCCACTAGGGTCACAGTGACATAACCTCATGAAGTTGCAGTCACAGTGACCAAATACTCATAACACAATATAGTTGTAACAGCATCATAAGTGAGGCCAATCACAAGTGAT